>NC_139555.1:82472344-82655073 GCF_965112155.1 Podarcis liolepis | reverse complement strand
GCTAGTGCCTGGTGTGACTGAATAAGGGCACCAGCTGTGTCCTTAGATCAGTTTGAGGACTCTTAAGTCCTCTTAAGTGAGCTGCTGTTCTGGCCTAAGAGGGCATAGGTCTAGATTTTAAAATTGTGGGAAAGGATGTGCGTAGCCTCAGGAATTTTAATACAGTGGAACCTTAGTTTTTGAGTGTCTCGGAAGCCGAACAGAAGTGAATGCTTCCGTTTTTGAATGCACTTCGGAGGTTGAATGACTTCTGAGGCGCATTCCTCCATTTTCTGAATGGAATTTGCTGACCGCCCATTGCGCCTCAGTTTTCGAACGTTTCAGAAGTCAAATGGTCTTCTGGAACGGATTAAATTCGACAACCAAGGTACCACTGTACTGAATTTTTTTCTTGGCATTTTATCAATTAAATGCAGTTTGACCGAATTCACTGCTGTTGATGGCATAGATACTTACTCTTAATGCTTCATGAATAATAAGTAATGACTCTTCCTATATAGGCTTGAAATCTCGAGAAGAATTACTGGCTTGTCCACCACCAAGGGATGCTTCTGTAGATGACCCCCGAGTAAAAAAAAGAAAAAGTTCTGATCATCAGTTTGAATACTCTGCATTTACAGACACAAAGAGGGGAAGAATAGAAGAGGGAGTACACACAGGTGAAGAGAATTTTGAAGATCAGTGTGAACTTGAGACAGAACACTTTTTGCCAAATAAGCACTCCATAACTGGAATAATAGAAACAGCAATATTGGAGGAATACAATCTCTTTACCAAAAAGATTCAGAAGATTTTGAAGCAGAAGAACATTATGTATGTCAGTGCAATACCCAGACCTGTCCTTTCAGCCCAGGAGAAGGTAATAAGACTTTCTGAATATATATGCTTACAGGCATCAGATATTGCTGTCCAGGAATACATAGAGAACCTGAGTGAACAGCTCAGCAATGTTGTTGCATCGTCATCTTCGTATGCTATCCACAGTGCCCCGTTTACTAGAAGTCCCGGACCAGTAAGCAATTCAGTTACGGACACTGGATTACATTTGCCACCAGAAGAGCCAGTAGCTCTTCCAAGTGGTTTTGACATGGAGCATTTTCCAGAACCACCATATAACAAATTGGAGGAAGATTCAAGCATTAATGAGCAGAATCATTTAGCGATCTTGGACACAGGAAAAAAACAGAGTTCCGTGAGCACCAACATAGAAGTGAAGTCGCCAGCTAATCCAAATGTGTCTACTGCTGACCCTGTGCACCATCCGGATAAGATTCCAACGTCTACAGATAACCTTGCCACCCCGCCTGACATCAGTGCTATGATAAACCAGATATCATTTGAGCACGGTTTTTTCAAACGCATCTTCAAAATTATTAAAGATGTCCAAAAGAATGTTGTGAAATTCTACATTCATGAAAAAGAAGAGAGTGCACTTTGTAAAGAAATAAAAGTATGTATATTTCCCATATGTTTCTTTATCATAATATTTCAGGAGATAACATTTATGCTTTCTTCTTCTTCTTGTAAACCACATTGGGATTATAATCAAGGGGCCATATAAAACTATAGCGATTTTTTAAAATACTCAAGCCAATATTATTTCATATGAGCATAGTAGCAGCATAGATAATAGGGTTGGGTCCAGGCTGTCATTCTCATAGGAGACCTGTTGAAATAAATGCTAGACTGTCTTAAGTTCCCATTAATTTCAACAGGTATACTCTAAGTGTGACTTAGTCTGGATCAGGGCCGTCTAATACATGACCCTTAAGGCCTTTTTTGGCAGCCCTTGGCAACTCTTGTGCTGCCTTCCCAAAGCCAGCTAAGCGAGGACCTGGGCTTTGGAAAGGAGGCTTCTGACAAGGTCCTAGAGTCCTCCCACCTCCTTCCCCAAAGTCTGGTTAGCAATTTCCCAGCTTGTGGATGGAGGTGGGAGGGCTCTAGGACCATGCCAGAACGGCAGGGGGTTGGGGGCAGCAAAACCAAAGTAATGAACATTTGTAGTTAAAACAGCTGATAAATGGTTTCCTTTTTATACAGATTTAAGGCATGGTACATTTTTCTTGACTCTTCCTATTGCAAAGAATGGTGCAAGTCTGGAAAATGCTTGTTGATTATATAATGATTAATATAACAATTACATTCTGTATATAACAAGCATGCCATTTTAGTAAAGTCTTGTACCTGCCTGTTTAGCACTTTAAGTTTCTTAGTAACTTATTATATTGTTCACTGGAGGTTTTAAATGAAATGTCTTTGTTTAACACCTGTGCTTGCTGGTTTTAGGCATATCTTACTAAATTAGGTAATACAGAGTGCCATCCTGAGCAATTCTTGAGAGGGAGAACCGATGTGGATAAATTGCTTATAGTCATTCAAAATGAAGATATTCACAGTATAATTCATAAGGTATGTAAAATTCATAATCAGTACATTTAGGTGGTGTTCGATAATTCATTGTTGCTCTGGGCACATCCAAATGCCTTAATTAGTAAAAATTAATTCATTTATTGGCATGCATATGCTACAATGATACATTATAGTCACAAAAGCAGGGAAGAGCAGTAGCCAACATATATTGTGTCTTAATTTAATCGCATTATACTGTTATATTATTCTAACCACATACCTTCTTTGAATAGATACCGTGTTTAGTAGCTTTGAAGAGGCTTCCGTGTGTCAATTTTGCTGGTGTTGACAGTTTGGATGATTTGAAAAATCATACTTTCAATGATTTATTTGTTTCTGGTGGCATCCTTGTCTCTGATGAATCTGTTCTCAATCCAGAGTCTGTCACAATTGGTAAGATTTTTTTTTTATGTTGTCAGTGGCAGGGTTTGAATAATATTTTCATATTCCTAATTTACCAATATGATTTCTAGGTGCCTAAGTAGCAAAGCACCAGTTTGAGATTCCCTTTAAAAATTTAAACCTTCATTAGCTTTTATTATTACAAAATATTGCTGTGGAATTGTGTTTAGGGTAGGATTTCTTATGTTGCTAAAAGAATGTTAGTGGTGAAAGCCTTGCTCAGCTACATATATAGCGTGACATTCAAAGTCACCTGCTCTCATAATTAGACTTCTTCTCTTCCTCCCCTGTGAGGCCCCAAAATCTGCTCTAGAGGGGTGTTGTTTCCTCTGTTGGATTATGATGAGGTAAAGGGAAGCCTTTCCTCACTTCCCAAATGGAAATCCATTGTGCAATCAGGTGGACATCATTGGATGCCTCTTAGAAGCTGTGATAACTGCCTCAAATCCTAAGTGTTGTACAGAAGTAAAATCAAAACAGTCCCTTACTCACGGGCATACAGTTTATAGGTATACAAATAAACATAATTTTGTTGCTTTAAAACAAACAAAAACACCTTACAGTAAGATCTAGCATAGATGAAATGTTCCTGGTTTCCTAATCATGATTAGGTGGTACGCTGCAGACTTGCGTTCCCGCTCCCTTCTATTATTGCTTGGTTTAACAAGCAATGTAGTGTGATATCTATATTAGTGCTGTTATTTCCATTGCTGAATTCTCACATCTTGGTTAGTTTTAATTGTGGTTACCACCGAAGCCAATATAAGACTACACTATGGCTAAAGCAAAGCACTGTGGTGTGGTGTGGTGTGGGTGGGTGTGCTGGAGTTTTTGAGTTTTAATCTTTTGTATTTTATCTTATGGTACACTGCTTTGATAGCTTATCTCTGCAAAGCAGTTTATAAATTCTGTAAAATAAATAAGAGGGCCGTTAGTGAATCCACAGTACTCTCCCAAGGATCAAATGGTACCCTATTAAGCTCAATTTTTAATTTCTAAAATGAGAAACGTTTGTACTGCAGTTGTAGAGTGTCTTTAAGTTTTTTTAAACAATGCATTGTTTTATTAAAATATTGGGGTTTTTAAAAGTAATTACTGCATGAAAATATAAAAATTCTCTTAATAATCAAAATTTTAGTAATCAAAATACAGATATGACTAAGTGAACAAAGCCAAGTAACTGCAGATGCAGCAACAAAATTTTGTTTCTGATGATATTCAGCATGCTCCTGAAATCGTTTGGTGAAACAAACTTGCCAAAAAGTTCAACTCTGACATAGCTTAAAAGTAGAAAGATTAAATAGAAAGAAAACTAAGTTTAAATTTAATTACAGAATGTAAGAATACTAAAGGAACCGTCCTGAATGAGACCCAAAATCTGTTTAGCCCAGAATACTATTTACCATAGTGGCCACCCAGGTCTTCTTGGAAGCCTACAAGTTGTGTATGAAGACCATAACCTTCTTCCACTGTTGTTCCCCAGCAACAAATATTTGGCCATGATGATTAGTAGCCGTTGATGAGACTTATCCTGTTTGCATCTGTCTAATCCCCTTTTGAAGCTAAGTTTGCTGCCATCACCACGTTTTATTTTCTGTTTTTAAAACTAGATAAACTTAACAGTTTTTTAAAGTTCCTTGAAGCATTGAGTACTCCACATGGGAAGTGGCAATGGAAAGTTCACTGTAAAATACAGAAAAAATTGAAGGAACTTGGCAGGTAAGTATTATTTCTTATGTCTTCAGATATTTAAAATATTTTAGAATAACCAAATACTTGCATTTAACTACTTTTCAAAATATCTCTACTGAAATACTGCCATGGTCTTTTTCTGTCAGTCACCTTTGTAGTGCATCTATTTTCCGTGCATGTTTTAGAAACTACCCCCCACCCGCCCATTTCCACTTTGGTTTTGTACAGTTTTTCATATTTCAACTCTTCTTGAAATATCAGGGTGGGGGAACTTTGGCCCTCCATATATTGCTGAATTACAGTACTCCAACCAGCACTGCCAGTAGCCAAGGATGATGGGAGTTGGAGTTGAGTAACATCTGGTGAGCCAGAGGTTTCTCATACCTACTGTATATTAAGCTGATTCCGTCTCCATTTTTAAATCATCAGAAGGTTTATGTTCAAAAAAGCTTTTCTTGCACTAGTATAGATTCACTGTCTCCTTCCCTTACCTGCCAGTCCAAGTCTATGCTTTCATGTTTTTGAATAAAGAAGTTTCATCGCTCTTTTTTCTCCAGAACGAATAGAAATGCCACAAGCTTGCTGACACTCTTGAATACCTATCAAGAGAAACACTTGGTTGAGATTCTGTCATACCATAGTTGTGATTCTCAAACTCGAAATCCTCCAGACCTGGATTGTCTTATAAGACTTCAAGCTCAAAATGCACGGCAGAGGCACATTGTCTTCCTGACAGGTAGAAAACCACTATTGAGCATGTCCTTTTTAAAAAAAAAAAAATACATAAATTAGTATATGTTGAAACACGTTTGCTTTTTTATTTTTAGAAAAGAATGTGTTAACATTTGCAACGTACGCTGAAAATGGAATAGTGGTTACTACAGTAGATCGCTTCATGAACAACTTTAAAAGTCTCGTTGGACACCATAACTCTCATTCCCCCATTGATCATGAAAGACAATCAGGTAATAATCATTAATTTTGCTCAAATATTGATAGCTAGAAATAGAGGGAATTTTAGTATGTTTTTACTGAAGGTCCAAAAAGTATGGGAAGAAGCAAAGTTCAAATCACAGTTTAAACATTAGAAAGAAAAATGTGCTGTGTGGCATCTTAAAGCTTAGAATTTTTCTGATGGGGTATCCAAGAAGTTCCCATGAAATGTAGAAGGGTTATGATAAACTAGTGGAGATGAGGTTTGGAAAAGTAGCAGTCAGTAAGGGTGTCAGTAATTGTGTTGGGCAATTCTCGTATCACATACTGACCTACTGTATAACTTTAGATGCTGTTTTGACATTAAATCCTTTGGAGCTGGAAGTTGGGGTTTCCCAACAGTAAGCATGAACACATTTCGTGGAAGCTTTTAGCATCGGACTATCCGGACGTTCACCCAGAGGGTTAAATGTGTGTTGAGTATGTGACAAAAATGCCAGAAGACCCATCCCCTAAGTGATATGCGACTTTCAGACCTGAAGCCTAACACTGTGTGAGTAGTGCGTAGTATTTTAAAACACGTTTTTTATTTCAATAGAGTAGGATTTTTCTCTTCTTAATGTAGTTCTTGTAGAAAACGATGAAAAGGATGAGGAGGACATGTCTTTGGATTCAGGGGATGAAGCATCACAAATAGAAGTTTGCAATGATGCCTCAAAGTATGATTCCCACTTGGAAGCTTGTCAGATAGAGACCAAAGGATCTCATGGAACAGATTCTAAGCAAAACTCTCAAACTGTTATGTTGCTGCCTGCTGAAGGACAAGGTCTTCTGACAGAAAAGACTTCTAAAATTGACATGCAAGACATACAACCAGTTACTCCAGTTTCTACAACATGCTCTATTGAAGGAGAGAGAAGCAGTTCAGTCCAACAAGTTCCTTTCAGTTACTTTCAGAGTTATAACAGACAGTTAAGTGTGCCCCATCAGTTCAGTCATTTTAACGTTCTCACTCATCAGACATTTCTGGGAGCAGCATATCCCATGCCTACGAGCCAGATCCAAGAAGGTGGGGACTACTTTCTGACTGCCTACAGCCAAAACATGGATATGGACCAGACTTCATCTCCCAATAATTGGGACGTCAGTTATGATTCTTCCCGGCTGTATTCCAAACAGAATTGAGCAAAGCTGAAATGTTTTTATACGTTGTTGTGGACTTTTCTGTTTTAAAAAGTGAATTAACAGTTTCTATTCTCTGAACTAAACATTTCCTGTCTCTGATCTCAGTTGTTTTCCTGTCTTATTTAAATCATGATGACCTGTACCAGGTGAAGCACCTGAAGTTTGAAATAAATATATATTTTTTAACATTTACTGTACGTGAATTAACTTGTTTGTTGACACTTTAAGTTTGTACTTTTTGTATTTTATGTGTAATTGAGACTTCCAGCTTGAAGTCTGTTTTAATGTAAACTTAATGTTTGCCTGAAGCATATGTGAAGGCTTCATTTTTAAAGCAAAGTGTATTCAAACCTCTTTTTCTTTATCAAAGCTGTTGTGTACATATTTTGACAGTTTTGTACAAATTCTTTATACAGCTATTAAGGCAGTTCTAGTTACTTTACAAATATCCTCGGTTGTTGGTTACAGACCTCTGAACAACCAATGGATGCAGTTCATTTTGAAAATAAAATAATCATCCATGAGAGACCTAGTATCAAGTTGCATTTTGTCTTACCATCTGTTTCCAGGAAACAGCATTTGGGCGATCTTCCTCTATCAAGTCTATAGTAATCTGAAAGGTATGACATATGTTAGATTTGCTATTTGAAGCCCAAAGCTCATTTCCCCCCTTACCAGTATTTAAAGTAATCTCAGTTGCAGAAAAGTACTGTAGTGACTGTAGGTTTAGGAGTGCACTGGAATAAATGGTTTTAAGAATATATTCTGCATGGAGTTGCAGCCTTTATGGTGTAATCTTTTTGTGTAGTTTGCCTCGATATGTGATCCTGTGCCCCTGAATTTGCAACGAGATTTTGTCTAAGGTTCCAAGGCTGTGAGATGTAGTTACAGGCATCATAAGATGCTGTATATAAGAACTTCGCACTCTATGTGGTATATGAAATTGACTCTTCCCCCTCAGACGTGTGACATCTGCAACATATTGTGATGCTTATAATGCAATATTGTACCGTCAGTGTGCATATTTTAGCAGACAATTCATGTTTTGAATTATATGCCACGTTAGCTACCGTAAAATGTCACCTGAAGTGGTGTTCAATAAAAACAAAAAGAATCTAAACAACTGAAAGTAAAGTAAGCTATATATTTACTTGAATGGAATGCTGGAATAGTAGCAGATTTTATAATTTTAAATTAGTAGTTAAGATAAAAAACCTTGGAGACATATTTATATGTTGGATGGAGCAAAGCAAACATTACTGGCTAAATCTTAGATTTGGACACAAGGGTGGAAGATTCAAGTGGAATGGCCTGAAAGATAGTGGGAAAGGTGAAACATTTGACATCTTGTGTTTAAACTGGTATTTAGGAAGATGTTTATAGCTGAGGATCATAGTATGTTAAGAGAGATAGCGGGTAGCAGCTGAATTTTGCTGTAGAAGTTATGGCAGAGTGACTAGAGGGGTGTAGGAGCGAAAGGGAAGAAGAGATGAGCAGAGCATAAAGAATTTGGATATGTTTTGGAAAAATCTTCATGGTAGAGCAGAACTCTGAGATGAAATAAATGAGTGTGTCTATTTAGGTATTGATTTTTACATTTTATGGGATCACTAAACAGGCATATGAATAATCCCTTGTAGAAATAAGAATATTTTGCATCGGTTTGGAAGGAAAGCTTTATAAGCATTAGAAAACTACTGTGTACTAATGGTTAAGGAGCTGATGGAAACACTTTGAATCCATACATCTATGAAGCTCTCACAGGTGAACTCATTGCTGTCTCAGCCTAGCTTGCCTCGTAGAGTCGCTGTGATATTTTGTACATTGGCGCGTTTTATTATTTAATATATTTACTGGCCTGAGTGAGGTGAGGAATAATTATGTATGCTACCTTGCATTCTTTGGAGAAAAGAGGGATATAAATGTTTCTCTAGTGGGCCCCAAATGACTGTGATAGGTATGCAAAGGCAGGCAGGTTGGAAAAATTGTTTTATGTTAACAACTTTGGAATGTGTTTGCGATTTTGCAGAAAAAAATACTTGAAATTCCAATGGCAATGATGGAGAGCAGAGGTAGCTAATGCAGCGCTCTCCAGATGTTGCTGGACTACAACTCCCAGTATCACTAACCATTAGCTATGCTGGCTGAGAATGATGGGAGTTATAATCAAACAGCCTCTGGAGGGGACCATTTTGGCTACCCCCAGTGCAGAGAAAATGAGGCTTACAAGTCCCCTTGATGGTAGCAACTCTTGTTTTGCAGTAGCTCAATATTGAAGGGACTTCTTGTCAGCTTTTCTTGCTCTTTCATTTGGTTTGTTTGTATCTGGTAATGAGTAGTATATGCCTTTAGTGTATTCAGTCGAAAGTTGATATTGTCTTTGTATTTAGCTATGAGCACAACTTGGTCCTACGTGTTATAGGAACATTGGCAAGCAAATGTAGTGAAAGTAACTTTTCTGAAAATCAAACCTTGATGGCTACCACGTCTTAG
This sequence comes from Podarcis liolepis, assembly GCF_965112155.1. Lineage (NCBI taxonomy): Eukaryota > Metazoa > Chordata > Lepidosauria > Squamata > Lacertidae > Podarcis > Podarcis liolepis. The sequence continues at coordinate 82,645,959 of NC_139555.1, read as the reverse complement.
TAATTATTAAGTGAAATTCCCAAAAGCCTGCTTTGTTGGCAGACTTTGAAACTGATCTAGTCTCATTTGGGCAAATTTCAGAACATCTTGGATCCTGTATGCTACATAACCACACGCCATTTTACTGATCTCCAGTAACTTGCTCACTCCCAACACCATCCCTGCTGCTATTTATTCACTAGATTAAAACAAGTCATTTAAAAGCAACTTTTTATATACATTCAGTTGTTTAGCTCAGATTGACATACATATCTGTACACTACAGGTGACACAACTTACCCAAGGGTTACATTCTGGGGATAGCACATAAAGCCAAAATTGTGTAAAGTCAAAACACATTGGGTGCAGTGGCAGGTGGGATTGCCAGAGCTACCCCTTCCCATCCCCCTCTTGTGCTCTTTTATTTTTATTTTTTTAATTTTGGTAAGTGTGTAAAGCTGAATGCACAAGTTAAATGTGTGTGAGTTGCAAATACACATTTTTGGGTGCAGGTGCAGATTTATTTATTTATTGGTATGAGATCATTTTGCATGGTCTGCTTCAATACAAAAATTGAAATGAACCATGGCTCAAATTAATTCGGGAACTTCAGAATCACAATGAGCATTCCTTAAATATAGTCACTGTTAATGTGCGAAAGTAGAACATCATTTAGTTTTTCTATAATGTACACCTTTATAATAGCTGTTTTTATTTGTGGTATAATAGTCTGCTTTATTTAACTGTGATCTCTTCTAGACACAACGCCTGTAGTAAGCGGCTGTGTGTTTTAATATTTGAGGTACTTTGGCTAACAGGGATCTGTTTTCACCCAAAATTATTTTAAAATTTGATTTCACTTATCACCCAGCAGTATTACAAAACCATTACTTAAACACAAAAGAGAAAACAAAACGCAACATACACAGCCATGGCATTCAAATGCCTAATAATTTATTCCTCTTACTAAGTGGACACACAAAATTTAAATTAGCTACACAAATATTCCATGTAAACAAAAGCACGTGCTACAGTATTGTTTCCTGCTACATACATCTTTCTTCCAAAATGTATAATCACTTATTCAAGCATCTTCAAATGAACAAAAGTTCACATTTTACCAATATGTTCATAATTACAGTAGTAAGTATAAAGTGCCAACACAATAAAAATTCATTTATCGAACTTCAAATTCTTTAAAATGGTGAAATAAAATTATCCTCTTGGCTTATGATGTTTGGAATAAAACATGTCTCCAATTCTTTCTGCTTCTGGAGGAGGCCCTGAAATGACAAAGTGAGCTTTTTATAGACATTGTAATTAGTTCTATAGAGCAGCAACTGACCTACACAGAGCAGTAGAAACAGCAAGGTCTAATGGAAGTTGTAATCATGCATGTATTGAGCTAATTGTGCTATTGCCTGTTTACTTACCACTTTACTGTGTTTCCTGCTTCAGGTTTTTAAAATTATTCAAAGTGAAGGGGAAAGCACTATCTACTGCTGTAACCTCTGAAATGTTGAGACTCCATAGATGGAAATCAAATTTCTTTATAAAAATTTAGTGTAGTAAAACAACTCTATTTGTTCGAGGGGGAGACTTGGTAATACAGTGGTGCCCCACAAGACGAATGCCTCGCAAGATGGAAAACCCGCTAGACGAAAGGGTTTTCCGTTTTGGAGGTGCTTCGCAAAACGAATTTCCTATGGGCTTGCTTCGCAAGACGAAAATGTCTTGCGAGTTCCTGCGGGGTTTTTTCCCTCCCCCCCTTTTCCCCAAGCCGCTAAGCCGCTTAACAGCTGATCCGCTAAGCCGCTAATAGCGCTAAGCCGCTAATGGGCTTGCTTCGCAAGACGAAAAAAACCGCAAGACGAAGAGACTTTTCGTCTTGCGAGGCACCACCGTATAATCCCACCTTGAGCAGATATATATGTTCAACAGAAAAAGTGTTCATGCACAGTTATAGTCATTTTTGTTGTGTCCGTGTTTAAGATGGGTAGCTAACAAACAGGATGCAATAGAAATACTCCTTTTATGATTCAAATAAAAAGGGGGAAATCACTTATCCCAAGCCAAGGAAGCTGGTTGTATAATAGTTGAAATATTAAGTTTTATATTCAGTATGATCTACCACACCATTACAGCTAAAAGAGCTACAGTGTGATAGTGGATGGGAGATCATTGAACATATTTTCCTTGTTCTATGAATTTGAATGAAAGTACGACTGGACTTTCAGTGGTCCCTTTACCTTTACCTTTACTATGCTATACTTCAGCTGCTTCTGATACAGCTAAAATAGATCCAGCTTGATGTTCATTTTTACAGATAAGGAACAAGTTGAGTTCGATCAAAGAACTGTCATGAGAAAGAAGAGGGTATGTGTACAAGAGTTAATGTAATAAGACACTTGTGGATCTGATCTAGTCTACCATTATACTTGCCACATGCCAATGGAAAGCCTACTACCAGGACATAAGTGCAATAACAATATTCTGTTCATAACAGTAAACAGTTCACATACTTCTGTTTGTGCAAGAGGTTGTTCAAATGGATGGACATCTTTTAGATTTCATTTTACTTGTCACAACAAAGCTTTATACAAAGGGTAATGTAGACCTCTGGGTCAAATAGGTTTTATTTGCCCCTCTGAATCTAACCCATTGTGCTTTTGGTCTGTGTCCATCCATTTCCTAAACCATGCCTTACTCTTATCCACTACCACTCAACAAAAATGCATGTGGGGAATGGAAATACAAACGGAACAGCATCACAAAAACAAAATGTAATTTCCCTGCCCAAAACAAGAAGCAAAACTAGAAGGTAGGATTAAAACAGCATAGTGGCTGGGCTAGATCAAGGATAGTTGTGCAAATTGTTCCTGACCCACTGAACCACATTTGCCCTCAAGCACATCTATAAATTCCACATAAGAATCCCTGGTTAATCTCTCTGAGTGATATCCAATATTAAACACATTTCCGTTTTATTTTGTTACCTACTTGAACCCTCCAAAGCATATTTGATGAAGGGGAGGAGATGGAAAGGAAGTCTTGTACAAGCGTAAATCTTATTTATTTCATAAAAATTATATACAGCTTGACTATAAAAGAAGCCTCGAAGTGGTGTACAAAAATATAAAACCCACACAACTAGTTTTAGTGTGATAAGGCTCCTCCTTGTTTTCTTGAAATGTCTTAGTCCAAATGCCTTTACAATTCTGACAATCCAATTTGTAAATTGGATTAAGATATTCTAACTACATACTTCCATAATTAGCAAATTACATTTTTCAACTATATTATAAATACAGCTAGGAGGAAAGAATTAAGTAGGGTTTGATGTAAGTACAAAAGTGATAATTACACTATAAAAACATGGAAATATTTCATAACAGAAGATAAAATGACAGTTAAGATATTCTACAACATGATTAAACAATCTAGAAATATTTGTTCTGTCTAAGTACAGAAGGAACTAGATACTGAATATTGTTGTACAGTGGTACCTTGGGTTAAGAACTTAATTTGTTCCGGAGGTCCGTTCTTAACTTGAAACTATTCTTAACCTGAGGTACCACTTTAGCTAATGGGGCCTCCTACTGCCGCCGCGCAATTTCTGTTCTCATCCTGAAGCAAAGTTCTTAACCCGAGGTACTATTTCTGGGTTAGCGGAGTCTGTAACCCGAGGTACCACTGTAATTACTCTTTAAAGAACTAAAGGTCACAGCAGAGTATGAAAACTTGTACCTTCTGAAGGACTGATAAGATCCGTAGCTCTGTTAAAGAATACAATGCATAACCTTTAATCTTCATTTCAGACCTAACTATTGGCATTCTTCCTACTTAAAAATTAGCCCCTCAAACTCTTTGCTGCATTATACGTAGTTCTGTTTAGCTGGTAACCCACCAAAAGGACTCCTAAAACATTTGGAAAGATCTACCAACTAAGGAAAAAATCCAACAAAATCTAAGTTTCAGCTAATTCACACACAAACTTGTTTAAGAAAAGCTGCAATCAATTTTATCTTGAAATGCACCACCGTGGAAATTTTGAAGAGAACCCACATGCCAGCTGTATACTGCTTGCCAAACCTGTATTAGGCACACATATTTCCATTTGGTCTGTCATGTCAACCTAAGAATTTTGATGATCATAGGCTTACAGAGTTGGAAGAAACCCTGAGGGTTATCTACTCCAACGCCTTGCAATGCAGGAATCGCAACAAACTCATACATGAAAGATGGCCATCCAGACTCTTCTTTAAAACTTCCAAGGAGAGTCCACCACCTCCCAAAGGATACTGTTCCACTATCGAGCAGCTCTTATTGTCAGAACATTATTTCTGATGCTCTTGATTACATTACTGAAATATTAAATTCACTAGGGAATAAATTCAAGGGCACATTAGCTCCTAATATGAAATAAGTTGCTTCAGTTTTTTATTCTTTCAATTATTACGATTTCCCTCTGTCTTCCCCCAATATGTGCCCCATGCCATCTCCAAATCTGCTTGAGTTTTGAGGGAACACCCATAGTAGATTTAGGTAGTGCGTCTGGAGAGGGAGAGAACATTCCATGATGAAAGTTGCACTGATGGAACATTAGCGCTACTGCTATGTTGACTACAACCTACTTTACCTACTGTTAAAATGTAGGCAAAGTGCTATCCTACCTCCTGCCCTATTTTCTTATAGTGCCGCAGGCACTGTAGGAAAGAGGACCAAAAGGAAAAACTAGAATTTCTACCCTAAAAACATGTGGAGAGCAGAGAAAATACTCTTTGGAAGAATCCTTACAGAAGTATATATTGCTGTTCATAGAGGTTTATGCAATCACAATTTAAGTTGCACTGATGTGAAAACAATTGTTAACATATTGTGAGTAGCATAACCACAAGGTAGCTAATAGAGCGAGACTTGAAAGCACATGAACTAGATTCCCCCCCCCAAAAAGCAGTAAAGCAAAACACAGAATCAAGGAATAAGAGATTTTATAACAATTGACTTGTACCTACATGGTGGGCTCTAAGAAGCAAGAAGACTTCTGTAAAAAAAAACCCCTGAAGTCTTCTATAACTGAAGAGAACAAAAAGCAACACAAACTTTGGCACACACAAAGGTGCAAGCACACAGGAAGGGGTGCTAAAAAGAAAGAAAGAATTTGAGGAACATATTGCTAAGACCGTTAAAACCAACAACAGTTAGTTCTTTAAATAACAGGAAACAGTGGAGGAAAACAGTCATTCGACTCCCTTTGAATGGCAAAGGAGTCAAATGAATGCTAAAGGAGGATAAGGAGATTGCTGAATGAATTCTTTGCATCTTTCTTCCTGACAGAAAATATAGGGCAGATCCCAGTGCCCAAACTAACCTTGCAGGAGGTGCATCTGGGGAACTAAGGCTGCTAGTACTAGGCCTAATAGACCAAATAAAAACTAACAAAATTGCTGGGCCCGCATGGTATCCACCCCAAGACCAAATATGAAATTGCTGGTCTTCTAACAAAAATATGTAAATTGTCCCTTGGTTCAGCCTCTGTATCTGTGGACTGGAAAGTAGCAAGTGTAACACCAGTTTTAAAAAATGGATCCTGGGGAGCGGTGATCCTGGGAATGGAAGGCCAGTTAACCTAATGTCTGTTCTGGAAAACTGGTGGAAAGTATTGTTAAAGATAAAATAAACAACCATATAGAAGAACAAGCCGCATTGAAGCATTGGTTTCTGCAAAGGCAAGTTCTGTCTTATGAACTTCTTAAGAGTTCTTTCAGAGTGTCAACAAGCATGTAGATAAAGGTGGTCCAGTTGACAACTGTACCTGCACTTTCAAAAAGCTTTCAACAAAGTACTTTAAGCAAGACTCCCAAGTAAGCTTCTAAATCAAGGAATAAGAGGAGAGGTCCTCTTGAGGATAAGAAATTAAGTTTTGGGAAGCAATGAATAGGAATCAGTGGACAAGGTTCAGTAATGGGACCTACGCTTTTTAACTTGTTCTTAAACAATTTAGAGTTAGGGGAGAGCAGTGAGGTGGCAAAGTTTGCTAATGACACTAAATTATTCAGATTTGTTAAGAGAGACTATAAAGAGCTTCAAAAAGCCCTCTCCCAACTGAATGGTGGTGAAATAAAAAATGCAGTTCAATATCAACAAGTGAAAAGTGATGCATGTCAGAGCAAAAAAATCTTAATTTCATATAAACGCTCATAATAGCTCAATGAAGATACTGTTCCAGTTTGCGGTGAGTGTAAAAAGGCACATTCCATGCCAGGGATCGTTAGGAAAGGAATCAGAAAATAAGACTGCAGACATCATCATGCCATTATACACCTCTATGGTGTGACTGTATTTGGAATACTGTTTACAGTTCTGGTTGTCACATCTGAAAAAGGATATTGTAGAGTTGGTAAAGATTCAGAAAAGGGCAACCAAAATGATAGAGTTTGAAACGATTCCCCTATGAAGAAAGCTTGCAGCATTTTTTACTTTTTAGTTTAGAGAAAAGGTGAGTAACGTATTGGTGTAAGTTTATAAAATTATGCATGGCGTGGAAAAGGTGCAGAGAGAAAAGTTTTTCTTCCTCATAACTAAAGAACTCGTGCGCCTCAAAGCGAAATGTTGGAAAATTCAGGGTGGATAAAGTACTTCTTCAGAACTTGCTCCTGCAGGGCGAACTGATAGCCACCAGCTTAGATGGCTTTTAAAGAGGATTTGACAAATTCACAGAGAAGGCTATCAGTCAGTACTAGCCATGATGGCAGCAATGCTTCTGCTGGAAGCCTTGGAAGAGCAAAGTGCTCATCTTCAGCTGGCTGGTTCCCCACAGGCATCTGGTTGGTCACAGTGAGAACAGGCTCCTGGACTAGATGGGCCCCTGGACAGATCCAGCAGGCTCTTCTTATGGAGGGTGGTGCTGGAGAACAGAGCTATGTGCACACTGTGGTCTGCTGTGTGCCCCCGAAGCTAGCCTTTGCAAGTGCTGATGTAAAATCTTAACTGTCAGGCCAGGCAGCTTCTGTATATGGAACTGACAGACACATCATATTCATTCTCAGAGGAAGCAAAATGTCTTGAACTCCCAACTCATTCTAGTTATTTATTTCTACTATATTCAAGCATCTCCTGCAGCTCTATTACAGTATAGAAGTGAGGGTTGCCATAATAGTGAGGCTCTTTCCACCACAAGATGAAGAACTAGACAAAGTGAGCAAATGTGTAACTACAGTGGTACCTCGGGTTAAGTACTTACGGTAATTCGTTCCGGAGGTCCATTCTTAACCTGAAGCACCACTTTAGCTAATGGAGCCTCCTGCTGCTGCCACGCCGCCGGAGCACAATTTCTGTTCTCATCCTGAAGCAAAGTTCTTAACCCGAGTTACTATTTCTGTGTTAGCGGAGTCTGTAACCTGAAGCGTATGTAACCCGAGGTACCACTGTATTGCCTTTAGAGTAACTTCTGAACCCAAGTGCTTTGAAGCAGTGGAAAGATAATCTTGTCTATACTGCTCTCCTCATATAAAAGTACCAAATCAGTGAAAGAAGTGCATTTTATTCTAGAAACATTTTACCCATGTGGCACTCTTTCTCTGCTGTGGTCTTTTTGTGTAGAGGTGGACATTTGTCTGGCTTAGGTATCCATACTTGAGACAGAAGAAGACAGGCACATTTCTATGCTGCTAAATGGCATTAGGAAAGGAGATGAGCGAATGAGGTCAGGGGTACAAAACAGCAAACAGAGGTAAATAGCCTTTGTACTTGATAGCACAAAAAATAACAAAACAAAAAATGCACAAGGTTGGACTAGATGACTCTTGGGTCCCTTCTTAAGATTCAATGATTCTATTACTGTTAGGGAGAACAATAGAGTTTACCATCAGAAAGCTCTTCCTGTTTAGTCAGAATCCCCTTTGTTGTAACGTGAATCCGTTGGTTTGGATCCTTTCCTCCAGAGCAGAAGAAAACAAGATTGCTCCATTCTCCTTTGGATATTTGAAGATGGCTATCATATCTCCTCTTTTCCAGGCTAAACATACCCAACCACCTCAACCATTCATCATAAAGCTTGGTTTCCAGACCCTTGATCATCTTGGTTGCCCTCCTCTGCACATGTTCCAGTTTGTTAATATCTTCCTTAAATTGTGCTGCCCAGAACTGTGACACATTACTCTCCCAGTGCGGTCTGATCAAAGTAGAATAGAGCAGGGCTATTACTTCCCTTGATCTGGACACTATATTTCTGTTGATGCAGCCTAGAATATAGCATTAGCTTCCCCACCCCTGCTGCATCACACTGTTGACTCATGCTAAGCTTGTGGCCTACTAAGATCCCTAGATCCTTTTCACATGTACTACAGGCAAGCCAGGTGTCCCTTCATCTTTTATTTGTGCAGCTGGTTCTTCCTGCCTAAGTACAGAACTTTACATTTGTCCCTATTGAAATTCAGTTTGTTAGTTGGGTCCAGTTCTCCAATCTTTTCCTAAGTGCTCACAGAATGAATATTTAATTATCTGTTCTAGGACCTTTCCTGGTATCAATGTCAATCCGACTGGTCAACAGTTACCTGGGTCTTCTCCTCCGTTTGAAGACAGGGACAACATTTTCCCACCGCCAGTCCACAGTCCACTTGTTGTCCAATAATTCGCTTGTCTGTGTATAATAAATCAGTTTCTCCCTGTTGGTGAGGACTAGGTCCAAGAGAACCCCCTTGTTGCTTCTTTCACCTTCTGGGAAAGGAAACTGACAGCAAGACAACTGAGGAATTTGTTGTGCCTTATATTCTTGTCAGATATATTGGGGTAGTTGTAGTCTCCCATGACTACTATATCTCTCCTTTTTTGAATGTTTGTTAATCTGCTCTAGGAAGGCATCATCCAGGTCCTCAGTGTGGTTTGGAGGTCTATAGTAAGGTTACTATCGTTTCTCTCTCCTACAATTGTTATCCATGTACTCTCAATCTGCCTTCCATGCTTCAAGTCACAGATTTCTTCACAAGTGTACACATCCTTTATATATTCCTCCCTTCCTGTTTGATCACTTTTTCCCCAGGTTGCACTCAATTCCTACATTCCAGTCATGAGTTTCATTCCACCAAGTGTTAGTAATGCCTATTAGGTCATATTTGTCATCTTGTATTCAGAGATCAAGTTCTTCTCGCTTGTTTCTCATACTCCATGTATTTGTGTAGAGACAACTGAAACAGTCATTCCTCCAAACACTGCTGCCTCTGTACCCCTCGTAAGGAGTCACATGCCACCACCAATCTCTTCATTCTCTGGGGAGCTGCAGGAATCATTCTGTACCCTGTCCCTTCCACTGTCACCTTGGTGTGTTCTGAAATCTGCAACTACTGTACTTGCTCCTCTGGCCAAGAATATGTGTCCTAGATGAGGGCACGGAAGCAATTTTGTAGCTTCAGCGATACATTTGAGTGATCTTCCTCCTTCCTAGGTGTACCCTGCCTGCATTTCTCTTCCAGGACACCCAGTCTGTGGACCACAGTGTGGAAACCCCTGTATTAGAGCAATCAGACCAGTCACATGAGGTTGGACTATTTGATTCTCAGAGAAAAAACCTGGCTCAAAGACTCCACTGAGGAAAAGGTGCCCTGCAATTTTTGCACCACCAGGAGAGAAAGGAATTGTTTCCTAAAACTTGAATACTACTGTATGTAAACCATGAAACTAAGGAAGTGTGGCTCATGCAATCTGAAGCAAGATTCATGATGGTTAAAGAAGATGGATAATATTTCTTCCTATATACATTTCATTACTCAAGAACAGTAACAAAACAGGCATATGCAGCTACTATCTACTGATGGATGCAAAATTGATGCAAAATTATGGAACCACTATATTCATTCTTTGAACAAACTGAGATTTTAATTCTAAATCTTCCACAACTCCTTTGTCTTAGAGAAAAAGGTTTTACAAAATATGTGACTATATATGTATGTGTGTGTTGGTTCTCAATATTTAATGTTTATGTATTGTTTTTAATTTGTTTTTACCTCTACCGATGTAACCATCCCTATGACCATGGGGTGATGTGTGGGATATAAATCCAAATAATAATTAAATAAAATTACAACAGTGGACCCAATGACCTTTTTATGGTCACCTCTAGTAATTATGCTGGGATGCGGGTGGCGCTGTGGGTTAAACCGCAGAGCCTAGGACTTGCCGATCAGAAGGTCGGCAGTTCGAATCCCCGCGACGGGGTGAGCTCCCATTGCTCTGTCCCTGCTCCTGCCAACCTAGCAGTTCGAAAGCACGTCAAAGTGCAAGTAGATAAATAGGTACTGCTCCGGCGGAAAGGTAAACGGCATTTCTGTGCGCTGCTCTGGTTCGCCAGAAGCGGCTTAGTCATGCTGGCCACATGACCCGGAAGCAGTACGCCGGCTCCCTTGGCCAATAAAGCGAGATGAGCGCTGCAACCCCAGAGTCGGCCACGACTGGACCTAATGGTCAGGGGTCCCTTTACCTTTTACTAGTAATTATGCTATATGGGATTCAGAATTGCATCAGAACTGGACAAATTGCTCCTGCCTAAGATGCATATATCAAAGTATAAATGTAATACAGAATCATAAAGTTGGATCCAGGCATGTCCTTGGCGGAACTCCACTAACTGAATGCTCTGGTAGGCAAAAGTGGGTTCCTCCTTCCCCCAGCAGTCCTCATGCCATCTGCCACGCTGTCCTGGAGGATCCCCCAACCCACTGGAGCAGATTTTCAGGAAAGGGGGCATCAGCAAAAGCCCCTCCACTGGATTTAAGTTCCTGCACCCCCATTTCAAGATGGGGAATCTCTGGATCCAACCCATTGATGTAATGAATTCAGTATTTCTAAGGAGTTCACCCCCATTCCATCTGTTTTATAGTATTTTAAATCAGAAGCTTTTGTAACAATTGCATTTTATGGATGTTACAAGCTACTTTGAGCATTCTGGTCAAAAGGCAGGATATAAGTCTAAAATATTCAGAGAAGGGCTGTGCAGTAGTCACATTAGAATATTAGATGGTGAATTCAGAAGGAAATTAAAAACTTTTCACATGTCCTTTTAAATGTATGGACCTTTGACAGAACAATCCTCATAAATGACTTGGGGACCTTGGACTGAAAGGTAGGGTCTAAATCACGGGTGGTCAACCTTTTTATACCTACTGCCCACTAATGCATCTTTCTTGATGGTAAAATTTCCTTACCGCCCACCGGTGCTTGATGGAAGGAGGATTCAGCTTATGCCATAGAACCCCCTACCGCCCACCTAGAATCCTGAAACGCCCACTAGTGGGCAGTAGGGACCAGGTTGACAACCCCTGGTCTAAATCAAGTAAGTAAATGATTTTAGAAAAATAATGTGACTGAGAGGAAGAAACAATTCAACTCAGTTGTCAGCTGTGCATTAATCAAAATGTTGGTGGAAAAGATGTACCTATATAAATCTTTTAAAATAGCAACTTATACACACAGCATAATTTTCCATTCCCTGTTACAGCAGCCAGCATGCAGATTGCCAGTTATTAGTCATCCACTGATTTACTGATGCTGCAAGCAAACTAATACCAAAGTAAGTTTCATTGTCATTTATTTAAATAATAATAATAATAATAATAATAATAATAATAATAATAATAATAATAATAATAATTTATTTCTACCCGGCCCATCTGGCTGGGTTTCCCAGCCACTCTGGGCGGTTTCCAACAGAAGGTTAAAAATACATTAAAAATAAACTGTTCATTTACTACTTAAGCAACAAAAGTATGTTTTCTTCCAAGTAAAATTTAGGGTGTCTGAAACAGTATATTTCATAACCATGTCAAACGTTCAACTGAAAAATAAATTGGATACAAGAATTGTGGAAAGTTATCAAAGCCAAATCTACATATTACACAGAATGAGGTGCTGGAAATATCTGGACTGTACCCACTTTCAATTGCAGTTTCTGGGGAAGCTTATTTTTTATAAACCCTCCTCAATGTCAAAAATATTTCATCATCTATCCACCTGTGGGGGAAAAAACTGCACAATCCACAATTCTACATCTAATTCTGTGCAATATGTAGAAAGGCTCTTGTGTGTACGCATAAAGTTACTATAGAATGAGAAAATAACGTGCATGCCCATGATAGCTGATCAGCACCTGACATTATATTTTATGGCCCATTAATTAGATTTTAGATAGGTTCCAATTAATAAATAATGGTAGTGCTATTTAAAATAAACATAATAAAAACTAAAGGAAATAATATACCAATTAATCCATAAAATAGGCCCCATTACATGAGAATTCCCTCCCAAGAGGATACAAATAGAATGTGAAGACAACCAGATACTAAGAGGTTAGGATCAGAAAAGAACTGTTTCTTTATGAAAGATGGAATACCTATCAAACTAAATTATCAATCCAGCTAATACAGTACCTGTCGCAGTTCTGAAAGTCCTTTGAGTATGGCCTGCTGTCTGTCTCTCACCACATTGGGATTAAAAAGTGGGTCCCTTATGTGATCGGAGCTAAAAATCTGTCGTGGTGTATGGCAAGCATCTAAAAGTAAATATAAATGAGATTAACTGGACTGAAAATAACCAGTCTTACTTTTTTTTAGTGCAAGATTAATATTTTCAGTGTTTAAAGATGGTTCTAACTTCAAATGGATCTGGAAAGAAGGCAGTATGTATATAAGGCTCTAAAAGAAGACATTTTCCATCAACATTTTGAAATTAAAATACATTGGTACATCGTGATATCTTTATTATTACACAAATATTTTAGATGTTATATTGGATTAATACTTTATTTTGCAGTTTTGTACTAGAAGCGGTTCATTAGAACAAAGGCTTCTTTGAAAAAAAACATTTAAGTTCTGTGCAATGGTATACTATTCATTAATCAAAGGCATTTCTTTAACTTTGTATTGTAGTACCGTTTGGCTGCTGATATTGTGGATCATGTGTTGAAGGCCTGGTCATGGGTGCATCTGGATCAAGGTAATACACTTCATTTGTTCGCACGTAAGGAACAAAGTGAGAAGAAGGTGGCCTTTCAGTTTCAGCACTTTGAGGTTGTGTTTCACTCTGATGCTTATCTGTATAGGTACTTTTCTCTCTTCCATCATTGCTATTATGAGCTTCGAAATCAGGAGTCTTTATTTGCTGCGGCAATCTGTTTTTAACTGCTGGAACGGGTGGCGATTCAGATCTGTTTTAAAACAACAACAATAACCTTCAGACCTGTTTCGCAAGCAAAAAGCTTTTTTTATTTTTTTAAAAAGTGTTAATATTAAGTTGTGCATATGGGAGGTTCTGAATTCTTTTTTTCCCCCCTTGTTTGTTGAATTGTCTTCAGCAAAACAACTGAGATGCTAGTTGTATACCTGAGCCAAGTCCTTTTAAAGCTTTATTTCCTCCCTTAAATCCTTAACTTACCTGAGCAGCCCACCACATGGGCAATAATGCCTAAACCCAGTATTTTTACTTAATACAAATATATCCTGCTTTTTCTCCAAGGAGTGGCATATATATAATCCCCTTTTTATCCTCACAACCTGTGAGGTAGAGTGGGTGAAGTTCAGCCAGATTTGCTAGAACATCAATCCATTAAAGAGTTCCATCAGTTGCTTCTAGACATTCAGCAAAATAAGGCGGAGACACATGTTTATAGTTGCTGCATATAGGAAGGTGAATCAGTAGCCATGAAGCGAGAGCTGCTGTACAACTGTATGAAATATGGGAGACACCAGTGAGATGGTTACAGATCATGCGGCGTACTATTAACAAGCAAAAGTTTCCTTTGGGACATTGTTTTTATAGGGCAAGGTACCTTGGACTGCAGTCCAAATCCCCTTGTACTTGGGGGAGAGGATGTTGGATTGTGTGGAGGCAATCCTCTGCTTGCTTCTGATAACTCAGCCTCCCTCCAACCAGCACAGACCTCCCCCTTCCTCCCACCAAAAGTGTAGTATCCCCACCAGCAGAGAACCCCAAAACGGAGCATTCTGAGGGCAGGGCTGAGCCAGCCTGGGCTCACAGCCATTGTCAGCCATCACTGAGCCACATCCAGGCCCAACTGCTGCACCAGCACGAAGCTGGCACAGGTATTAGGCTCAGTTCGCCTAACCACCCTCCTAACTGGTTGGGCTGCAAATAGCTTTGACAATTCACACAGCCATAGCAACGGCAGGTTTGGATTGCAAACTTCCCACTTGGATAAATAGGAAGAAAAAACACACATTTTAACAAACTTGTTCAGGGGAATTCTGAAGAGTTTAACACGAAATACATTTGCGATGAATTTGTTATAGAACTAAAAAGTGAAGATGGCCATATAATGTTTTCATATACAGTGGTGCCTCGCAAGACGAAAAGAAATCTGTTCTGTGATTCTCTTCGTCTAGCGTTTTTTTCATCTTGCGAAGCAAGCCCATTGACGGATTAGTGGATTAGCGCTATTAGCGGCTTTTAGTGGCTTATCGGATCAGCTGATAAGCAGCTTAGCGGCTTAGCAAAAGGGGGGGAGGGGAAAAACCCGCAGGAACTCGCAAGACATTTTTGTCTTGCGAAGCAAGCCCATAGGAGATTTGTTTTGCGAAGCACCTCCAAAACGGAAAACTCTTTCGTCTAGCGAGTTTTCCGTCTTGCGAGGCATTCGTCTTGCGGGGCACCACTGTACATCGATTCTGGACATGCATAGAATCACAGTAATAATCAAGATGGTTGTGGCAGAAAGATTGGTGACATGAAAATTCCTTCTGGTGGGTGTGCATGAAGCATCTACACTACAGTGGGTTAACTCACCACCACCAGTCACTCACTACATATGACAGGCAGGGACAGATGGTCAAACATTTGACTAACTAGCCAGCTTCTGAGACACTTTCCCACTGTACAAGCTGCATTGCAGCCATCTGAATAGCATACGTGAGGTTGGATTCCTCCTGTATGTCCACAAGACAGAACCTTAAGTAACTAATGTTCCATTAACTGGTTGCCATGCAGGAGGCATCCTGTATGCTCAGGCCAACAGTTCTACTACAGGCTGGACCTACTCAGGTGGTTGGTTGGCAGCACTTGCTGCAGGACACTTTGCAAAGGCTGCCTCTACCCGAGAACGTATTTTGACTAAGTACTTAGTCTGTAACCTGAATGCTGTGTTGGAAGAGATACCCACACAGAATGCTGAGATCCAATAAGATACTGGGTTTTTTTTGGGGGGGGGTCATTTTTTTTAGAACCCAAATCTGTTTTGTTTTGCTCTGAATCTGCACTGTGGAGGAAGACCATACCTAATGGACACCTGTGAATTTTAGACAATATCCTCAACGTTTTGAAACCAGCCCGTTGAAAGTTCCCAATTGACCTTTTCTCTGGAATCCTTTTAGAACCTGTGTGTTCCTAATAATTTCTGTTTAAGCTGCTGTTTAAGGGGACAAAAATGACTAACGGGTAGCTTGAAGGCTTCTTTTCTTCTTGTTGGGTGGTTTCTGTGTCTAGGGAAGACCTGTTCTGAGAGGGTTTGCACTACCCCTGAAAGAACAGGTTTGTAGTCTGGGCATGCTCCTGAATTTCAACATGTCACTGAAGTCTCAAGTGGCTTCTGTGGCAAGGAGTGTTTATGCCCATCTTAGGCTGATTCGCCAGCTACAGCTGTGCCTGGACCGGGATAGCCTGGCCACAATTGCCCATGCTCTGATGACCTCCTGTCAGGACTATTGTTATGCATTGGTTGTGGGCCTGCCCTTGAAGGCAGTTTGAAGGCTGCAGCTAGTATAGATTGCAGCTGCTCCTCTTGAATTGCAGCAGCCCATTGGGGCCACATGACACCAGTTCTGAAACTGCTACACTAGCTGCCAGTGAGCATACAAAGCATATGGCTTGGTACCAAAGTACCTTCCCAGTATTCCTGACCCACAATTGACAGGTGAGGCCTTGCTGGTGGTGCTGCCACTTAAGAGTTGCTCAGTTGGCAGTGATATATGACAGGGCCTTCTCAGTGGTGGTTCTGTGCTTGTGGAACGCGCCCCCTGGTGAGGTGCATCTGTTCCCCTCATTATTGTCTTTCAGAAGGAATTTAAAAATATTACTGTTTACTCATGTATTTTATGGTTGTAAGATACTGTTTCTGGCAACCCTGAAATCATTGGCTGAGAGAACGACTGTTTTTAACTGTCTTTAGGATGTTTTTAATGATATTATTTAATAATGTTTTATTGATGTGTTTGCTGCCCTGGACTCCTTTGGTAAGAAGGGCAGAATATAAACATGTGGCTCAAAAAGGCTGGAGTGAATCTCCTTGCAGCTTGCCTATCAGAGATTACTGTCCATTCTGCAGTGTTTAGATATTGCTCAGTGCAAAACTTTTAATAACCCTACTCCCTGACCTTAACCCTTGGTACTTCTGGGCTGAATGACGAGGAAGGAGATTCATGAACTCCTGTGGTGGGTGGTGAATGATAACTATTATTTCCAAAATCCCAGTATGGCACCCATTTTATCCAGCCTCAAAAGATGTAGGTGCAAGGGGGAAAAAAGGAAACCAGAGGTCTGGGGAAGAGATTGATTTGTTTATTTCATAAAATTTATAGACCGCTTGTTTTTAAAAAATCAAAGCGGTTTCTTCCTAGTTAACCCCACTTGGCTCCACTTGCCACTTCACACTTCAGTATAGAGACTGAATTGATGCTGTACAAAATGGCTACCCTGTTTTCGGTGTTGGCTAGATGGCCACTGATGCCTGAAGGCCCTGAGAGGACAAACCTTAGAAAGTAATGGGAGAAAATAATCAGAATTAAACAACATACAAGACTGTGTGTTTTTCACTTGGCTGGTGTCAGACCATTCTCCCTTTTCCCTGTCTGAGAAAGCCCATGAGTTATTGCCATACAGGATGGGCAGAGACCCTAAGGAACCTAGCTGATCCAGACCCTGTAAGTTGAGCAGGTGCACCTGTGGCATAGCCAGGAGGTGGCCAGCGAGGATAAAAAGAACCCTACACTTATCATGCAAAGGAATAGGGTGAGGGGTTGCTAAAGGCTTTGAAGTTCTTGGTGTGTTAGAGCAAAACTACCTTACATCGTTTTCTGCCTTTTCCTCCTTCTAGGCCACTGAGGTAGAGAGAAGAGGCAGTGCAGCAGGATTGACCTTTCTTTTGGGAGGCTGTCTGGGACCCAAACAATTGGATCACTGAAAACTACTGCCGTAATCTCTTGGACCAAAG
Organism: Podarcis liolepis; assembly: GCF_965112155.1. Taxonomy (NCBI): domain Eukaryota; kingdom Metazoa; phylum Chordata; class Lepidosauria; order Squamata; family Lacertidae; genus Podarcis; species Podarcis liolepis. Next base: position 82,628,771 of record NC_139555.1, on the reverse strand, counting down.
TGGAGGACATTGCTAATGCCACATTCTGTGAAGCTAGACCTGACAGTCCCACCGCTACCAAGAAGGGAATGGAAGCGCATTGTGCCGAGTTTGGTAAAGTTCGGCTTGATGATCTAGTCTTCTCTTCCAAGGAGGGAATAGAAGCTTGTACCCCATTCTGTAGAGCTGGGCTTGGCAATCCCACCTCCACTGAGCGGGGAACAGAAGCCTATTCTGCCAACATGGGAAGATCATCGCTCTCCAGTAAGTGAATCTGTGGTTGGAACTGCCATTGTGTTCTCAGGTGGAGCAAGGAGCAGTCTTGGTAGCCATTACATGCCTCAGTTGGAATGTACACTCTCTGCTGACTTGTTGCTGCAGTGAGCAACCTGGTCCAAGATGGTGCTGCTGGAGACTGGAGTGCAGAAGAAAAAATGTGAGAACCAGAGTCTCCATCTATTTTCCCTACTGCCTCTGAGAAATGAACAGCTGTATGTATTTCTGCACCAAAACAGGCCAGCAGCATCAGGCATAGGCAAGTTTGTGTGGTGACACATTGTCTTGATCTGCATGTGTATCTGGATCTACTTCAGCAGCTACCAGACCCCCACCCTTTGCAGATCTGTACATTGTTTTCCAGATACCAGCATTTTATTTGCTTTTTGTTTTACTTTTAATATTTGGATTCTGCTTTTCCGCCAAGTATAGAGCTCAAGGCTCAGAATAACAACATTGGAAATTGGTGAATGTTTATATAAATGTAATTTGATACAAACACATGATATAAGGCAAAAATAAATTCAGCAAGCAATATTTCGATACAAACTCATTATAATTCAAAATATCCAAAATATTCATAATTTTGGTCACAAGGGAGGCAGGGCTGGTCTCGCTTAAGGCCTACATGGAGCAAACACTCCCTTAAAAACAGCCACACATCTCAGGGGTGTTCAACGTGCAAGTGAGAATGTGTAGCCATAGCCAAAACAAAGACAAGGAAGGAAAGCTGAGGAGGGGTTTCCTACCCATTTTTTAAAAGAAAGTTATGGACCCGGCAAGGATGTGAAAGAGAACAAGGTAGTTCTGCAGAAGGGAGCTCCTGGGAACCATGAAAGATTACACTAGCAAAATTCCAAGAAAAGGGCTCTGTCCCAAGGCAAGGCAGGAAAGGAATTGGAGCAGCCTCAGGAACTGGTTGAGTAGTCAAAGTTTGATCATGTGTCCTTGCCAATCCTAGACGGTGGTGTGCTCATTGTAACTCATTGTACTCCAGACGCATCCTGCGTGCCAACCAGGGAACATCAGCTGTAACTTCATGTTTGTAAATTAGATTGTCTCCAATTGTTGTATTCTTATTACACAGAAAACAGTGGCGCTCCTCAGGTTTGATATTTCAGTGCCGTATGATGATTGTTTCGTATTGGAAGAAATACGAAAAGAAATGGCCACCAAATTCTGTTCCAACTTCCAGCTGAAGTTTCCGAATCATCTTCAAAGTCAGTCCCACATACAATGCATGGCAGTAATCTAACCTAGAAGTTAGCAGAGCATCGGCTATCCCTGTACAGATGGGGTGCAGCTGATGGACGGCACATGTCACCGAGGCCACCTGAGCCTCAAGCGATAGCAAAGGATTCAGAAGTCCTCCCAAGCTATGTACCTGCTCCGTCAGAGAGTGTTAACCCCATCAAGAGCAGGACACTTTCTGTCCATCCGGTCTAGGGAGATGCCCACTAACAGTGCCTCAGTCTTATCTAGATTGAGTTTCAGCTTGTTGGCTCTCATCCAGCCCATTACGGTGGCAAGACAACGGTCCAGCATATCCACTGCCACACCAGCAGAAGCTGAAGTAGACTTGTCAGCATATTGCTGACAATGTACTCAAAAACTCTGGATAACCCACTCAGCAGTTTCATTTAGATGTTGAACATCATAGGGGAAAGAACTCAACCCTGAGGATCCCCACAATTATTATTATTATTTATTGAATTTATATACTGCCCTATACCTGCAGATCTTAGGGCAGTTCACAGAATAAAATCCAAATATAAAATCACAAAATACATAATCAGAATAAAAACAAGCACCCAATAACTGCCCCCCGAAACCCCCCAATTTTAAAAGGACATAGGATGTCTAATCAACTAAAGGCCTGCTTAAAAAGGAATGTTTTTGTATAATGAAGGCACCAGGCAAACTTCCCTGGGGAGAGCATTCCAATGAAGGTTCCACTAGACTGAAGAGCACTCCCTAAGCATCACCCTCTGAAAATGACCATCCAAGTAGGACCATAACCACTGCAAAGCAGTACCACCCAGTCCCAACTTGGTCAGCCGCTCCAGGAGGATGCCATGGTCAATGACATCAAAGGCCACTGAGAGGTTAAGAATTAACAGGAACACATTTCTCCTGTCTCCCATCAAAAGTCATCATGCAGGATGACTAAACCATTTTCTATGCCAAAACTAGGCCTAAACCCCAACTGAAATGGATCTAGAAAATCAGTTTCCTCCAAGAACACCTGGATCTGGTCCACAACCACCTGCTCAAAGAGAGACTGGCTACACTTAGATTTTTCAAACCCAGGATGGATTTCTTAACAAGTAGTCTTATCACTGCCTCCTCCAAGCAAGCAGAGCACCCCCTCTCTTCAGGACACATTTATCACCTCCCCTCCCTGCTACTTTTTATCAGTCAAGAGGGGCAAGGGCCCGGAGCACAAGTGGCTGGCCTGACAGACCCAAGCACCTTGTCCGCATCTTGGCGTCTTAGCAGTTGAAACTCATCCACCACAACAGGACTAGACAGTGCTCTGGACACCCCGAGAGATTCTTCTGCTGCAACAGTGGAGTCAAGGTCCTGACAGATGCAAACAATTTTACCCTCAAAGTGCTTTGCACACCAGTTACCGACAGCTACCATCAGTTGTGTTACTTCCTTTGGGCCAGACTGTAAAAGGCCTCATACTACACAGAAAAGCTCTGCCAAACAGCATAATGAGGAAGCTATGGAGTAGGCCTGGGTGATATACTGTATTGGTATATCGCCCAGGACCGGTATGAGGGGCTAACCGCGATGGTGGTTAACCCATTGTACTCCAAATAAAGAAAAAATCATTAAATACTTTACTAGAGAAGGAGATACCTACCTTTGTTCACCTAAGTGGTTTTCTGGTGATTGTTCTTCCTAAAATAAGACCAAAATAAATAAATAAATAAGATGTAGCTTCTCACCCTCTGTATTTTGCAGTTAATAATTCAGATAGCTTGCTTTGTCTCCCCTTTGAATAGTTTTTTAAAGCACCATTTAAAATTTCTTTGGAATTCCTATGGTACATACCAAAGGCTGTACATACACATACACATACTCTCTCTCTCTCTCTCTCTCTCTCTCTCACACTCACACACACACACACACACACACACACACATACTTATGAAACCTTATTGCTGGTAATGTGTCACTCTCTAAGCATCCTCTCACTGGTATGATATAAAGAGAAGCCAGGATGAAGGGATGGGGCTATACAAACAAAGGCTGGCTTCTCCCCAAGGCCTATGGGACTAAAATGGCACAGAATTTAGGGTAAGGCTGAGAACTGCACTAAGTGCAGGTGGGGATAGGGCTCTGAAAAGGACTGGAGCTCTTCAGCTCCTCACCCTACCTGTCAAATTTGAGTTAGGGGTGGCTAACCTATGGCCCACCAGATGTTGCTAGACTCCAGCTTCTGCCAGAGGGGAGCTATAGTCCAGCAACATCTGGAGAGCCAAGACCAGGCCCCTCCCACTTTAGTTTGTAATTATATTGTACCCCAGGATGGCAGATATAAAGGTTATCTCCTCATATCCACAGAACAATCCTGCAAGGAAGATTAAACACTAGTGTGTGATTGGTATAACAACATTTTATGGATATTTGGACCAAACAATATCTTAGAATATTATAAATTCTTGCACCACATTGGAAGTCTTAACTCATCATACTTAAATTCTATGTGGAATGGAAGTTACCAAAATATGAAATCTGGGTGCACATATTGCATAAAGAACATGCTTGCACAACATAACAGTCCTCAGTAAATAGTCTTGGGACCTAAGGCCTAAGGGCCTTTCTGGATAATCAATTTACTATGTAATAAATGCAGTTTGTTTCTCACTTGTTGTATATAGTCAGCAGCTCTTCCCTTCTGGTTTGCATCTCTGTTGCAGGGACACTATATCTTCCAAGGACACAACTAGGATTCTTTCCCAACATAGCATATTCATTGCTAGTGGTTGCTATAGTATATGAGATGCAAGACTGCCACAGGCCTCTGTTAGGATACACTTAGGACATGGATTATTTTATATGAGAAAACTCAAGGTCTTGTGAATTTTTCTCATAGCGGTCTTATTTTAATGTGGGGGGGGGGGTTGACATGCCCTTATAAGAAGAAAAGGAAGAAAGAATCTGCTAATTTACTATATACGATCATGATCAAGATGGTGCTCAGATGGGCAGCAGTCTGGCACCATGTTGGGCACTGTCCTATCAACATCTGTCCAGAGTGTTTGCAGTAAGAAATTATTAAAATCCATAGAAGAAACAAATGGTGGAGTACAGTATTGGCCTTTTGAGTACAATATTATCATGTTTCTCAATGTACTCACCTTATTCTTAGCATCACATTCATGCTGAAGTGAGGGGGATTCATCTGGAGAAATGCCTTTCTTTTGAGTGAGATTTCCAGGACTATTTCTTTCAACCAACTGAAGCAGTTCCATCTGTCGTCTAGCTTTTTTTTCTTCCCTTTGCCTTTGCATACATCTTGGATATTTTTCCGATGCTGGGATATACCTTTTGCAAGGTTTGTTTATGTTCCAGTCTGGTTTTTTCCAATTCCTTTCAATTGCCTTGCCTTGCTTCTGTTTTTGCGCAAATTGTTCATATATATTGCTGTAGCTGACAATATTCTCTTTTTCTGAAATCTTCTTTTTATCTAGATACTGTGTCTCTTTCTTGCACTTCTTGCTTTTGAAGTCTGCTTTATATTCTGCAGCAATACCTGGAGATTCACAGTCTGCTCTTCCTTTCCCAGTTTGCTTAGTGCAAATCTCAGAATTAGGGTGCACGTCAATGTTAACAATATCTAAAAAATAATGATAGATATTTGCATTTCAATTATTCATTTCACTGTATCCCTATTAAGTTTATTTAAAGATCACTGAAATGGGAGTATCCCTTTTTCTTTGCATAGCCAAGCAACATAACAAGGAAAATACATTCAGAATTAGTAGGTATACATGTAAAACTGAATAGGTAATTCATTGCAAAACTTAAAATGTACAAACAATTCTGCTGATTGTCTGCTGTGATAAGGAATATAAAATAAATTTACATATATACATATATGTGTGTGTGTGATTATTGGAATCAACTAATGGAGCATTTTAACGAACTATTTATACAAATTAATATCTAGCATTAATGAGAAAAACACAAGTGTATATGTATAATATCTGTACTTCTATTTCCTTTTCAATACAAAAATGAGGGGGAGGAAATGAAACACTAAAGGTGCAAACCTAAACAAACTTAAATCCCGTTGAACTCAGTTGTACTTCCAAGTATATATCCATAGGATTGTGCTATGTGAAGTCCATTGTGTTGGTGATTATAAATTGTGTTGCTGTCCTAGTTTCCCTATGCTGTGCGCTGCTGCCAGTTATTGAGAGGGGAGAGGCATGTTGTGGGTGTAGAACAATAAGTTCCCCCAACAACTGGTATTCAGAGGCATGCTCTGTAATCAGGGCTATATTAAACTCTGTTATTAAACTATATTATCAATATTCTTTCCCTACATGCTGTAGTCCTACTCTCAAAAGCTACTTATAACTCCTTTGTAATCTTGCTCCATATATCCCCAAGCTGTACTAATTTCAAGAATGGGTGATAACTATGAATGCACTAATTTCTTAAATATGTAAATCTTCCAATAAATATCACCAACTGTATCAAAGTGAACTTGGCTCCTCCTCAGTTGTTCTTCTTAAACTTGCAGAGAAAAAACTTATTCGCATCTGATTTTCTCTTACACTTAACAGCACACTATAGACTTAATGCTAATCTCATTTGATCAAGAATGTCTGAAGAAGTAGTCCCTCATTAATGAGGAAGAATATAGGATTCCCCCCCATCTAAATGTACTGTTTTACTAGTATAAATGGTAAGACCGGCAATAGATAAGATAATGGAACATGTAATTAACTTGTATACCTGTCTGCACAGCAGTGTCTTTCCGAGGAGAGAGAATAGTTTTGACATCCTGATTCATTAGACTGCTGTTCTCTCCAGAACAGTGATCATTATTATCACGAGTATCAAAAAAGCCATTCAGGTCAGTACAGTAACTCTCACATGGTACATCACCTAAAGGGGAAGAAATAAAATATGTATTCAACTACTGCTAATCACTCAAAAGTTAATGTTTCAAATAAACTGATCAGTTCATAAATCACAGCTTTGTCTGAATGTGTACATTACTAACAGGGACTGCTAAATACAGGGGTTGTGAATTATAATCAAAATAGTTAATAAGGAACTATAGATTATAGGATCTCTACCCATCCTATAGAGTCAGTCTGAAATTTCATCATGGAAGTTTGGGAAATACAGTGGTACCTCAGGTTACATACGCTTCAGGTTACATATGCTTCAGGTTACATACTCCGCTAACCCAGAAATAGTGCTTCAGGTTAAGAACTTTGCTTCAGGATGAGAACAGAAATCGTGCTCTGGCGGGGCAGCGGCAGCAGGAGGCCCCATTAGCTAAAGTGGTGCTTCAGGTTAAGAACATTTACAGGTTAAGTAAGGACCTCTGGAACGAATTAAGTACTTAACCTGAGGTACCACTATAAAGGAGGCCACCAAGAGAAGCAAATTCCCCCCCATCCAAAAATTAACCATGGATAAATTTTTCCTGTGTTTTTTCATGGCTTTTTGGAACAGTATGTTTCCCTTTTATATGGTTCTTTCGATGCTCCTGCAAAACGAACAAAACCCAGAACATCTGGGTCTTTACAGTAAGAGCCTAAGCAGCCAGACAGTGACATAATGGCACCATATAGCCAGAATCGAGGAGAAACAGGGCTCTAATCACTCTCACTGTGACAGGGTGGAGATGGGAGGAAAGTGAATGTACCCTCGCCTGTCGTTTTCATGTCCCTCCTGAGCAAAACTGCTAAAGAGTGGAGGCAGACATTTTAGGAGATGTGAAAGTGTTTGTGAAATTCAGCCTTCTGTTTTGGCTCTCACTGAACCAGTCTGACTGAGGTTATGTTAAATATCTCTGTGTCAGGGAAACACGTGCTTCAGAATTTCTAAGGGCCTGAAAAAAACTTCCAATTTCATTCAGTGAACTAAGGATTATAAATAACTACACTTCAAGAATGAAAGAACTACTGCGCCATCAATGTGCATGGCATTTTATAGGCCGAAAAAAGTTCCCCACCTGCATTGCAACTAGGGGGTTGTGCCAAAAGCTTTATGGAAAGGTGGATTTTCGAAAATATTCTATCATCAAGATTCCTGAAAGGAACAATTCTTATTTGGGAGGCGTTCTCAAGGAGCAACAAATCAACTCTGTCAAACCCACACCATTTAAACCTGATACGTACCACCACCAATATTCTTCTGCAGTTTGGAAATATCATGCCCCTTCTGAGCCAAATCTTTAATGCGCTGTTCCTGTTTTAACCTCTGCGCCAACTCTTGAGCTCTTTGCATTGTCTGGTACAGCTCATTTGTTTTAACGGTCATTATCTCCTAAATGATAAAGGAAATATACATATAAGAACATTTAGGAAGGAACCAAGACAGAATCTTGAACTACATACCTCTACGACTTGCACATTATGTGAGCTTTTCAAAAATAGGAATGTGAACATCTCTATATACTGAGAAATGGGGGAAGTAGATTTTACTTGTAACCATACCTAGCAACAACTAAGGTGGCTTGGTTTCTCAGCATGTGAGGGCTGAGCTGTGGGCAGCAGTCTGAGGTGAGCTGAGAACCAGAATCCACAGGACAAGCCTGTAGTTGGAAATGAAGATTAAGTCAGCACCAAAGGAAAAGCCAAGAGGCTGGATTACAGAGCAAGCCAGAAGTTAAGACTGATTAAAGGTTATAGGAACAAACCAGAGCTTGTTGCTCAAGCAAGGTGCAATGGGAAAAGCCCTCTTATTCTCCTTCCTGTCCAGGAGAATTTAATAGCCAGCCTGGATGAGCAGGGTCTGTCAAGGACCTGAAGATACTAAACCTACTTCTTTTTGCTTTTGTTTGAGCAGATCATCTTCAAACTGCTTCTTCATTAGCTCCTGCTCTTTTGCAAGTCGGCGCTCTTCTTCTTGTTCTTCTTGTTTCCTTTGTTCCTCTTCAAGTTGTTTTTTCTTCCGCTTTTCCTCCACTTGAGCCATTATGGCTTTCTAGAAAAATCAAATTGATGATAAAACGCTCTTAGGAATTAGGGATCAAATGTCATTTAGAAAAAAATCCTCTAAATGTTATACTTTTTGGAATTATTTCCTAATATATATTTTGCTATTTGTTTTCTTATTGTATCATTCCCATAAGTTTTTTTAAAAAATTCCTACATCTGGATTATGACTAAAAGTACTATGTTTATCTAGGACTAGGGGCTTTTAAAACTTTTTCAGCTCCAAAAATCAGAGAAACATTTTTGAACCTATATTGTAGTGTTTTGACATGTGGCTAAATAGAAGGCTTAAGGGTAACACAGGAAAAATATATCCTTGTCTTATTTTCATATATGAGAGGCATTTTGAAATGGATGAATTTTCAAACTTAGTAAGTTATATATTTCAATATTATTGTATATTTTACACTATGTTGTAACTTGTTCTGCACCTTGGGATGAATGGTAAGATAGAAATGCTATAAAGAAATAAATAAAACAATGTTTCAAATATTGAAAATGATTTCCTCTAAGAAAAATGAAAATTCCATTCAACTAGTTTAATTTCCTTTGCTGTTCTTTTCTTTAATATGTTAAAGTGTTTTTAATTATTTTTAATGTTTTGTCAGTTGATTGTTTAAGAAGGTTTTTTAATGATAGACACCTCAAGCTTTTCTTTCTAAAAATAAACTCAACAGCAATAATACTAAAATCACCACCAGATTTGTTTAATCAGATGAAAAGAAGCTGTCTGTCATGGTTCTAACTACAATCAAGCCCAACTACATCATTACACTTCCTCTCACTGCTTGTTCAGTTTATGTTTTTGGTCAAGTTTTAATGTTTTCTTCCACTTAATAGAAAAAACAGGAAATTAAACACACACAAAACCCTATATTAGAAGTTAGTGATCTACCTGATGTTCTAATTGTTTTTGCCGTCTCCTTCCTCTCTCCTCAATTTGAGCAGGATCCAGGAGGGCAGTCATTGAGCGAAGGAAACTGTCCACAGAAAAGCATTTAGAGACACAAACATTGTAATTTAAGTAAATACATTGCTACACAACACCCCAGTCTTCACAGCAGTGCAGGCTCTTACCCAGAGTCTGTGCTTCCTTTTGGACAATGAGGCACAGTAGAGACTGTGGTGTCTTTATGATATTTGGTTCATTTGGACATATATACAACGTGAGCCTGGATGAAGAGAGTGCAGAGCATTCACAGCCCAAGAGGGCCCTGTTCCTTCTATTACTGCAGTCTCTGATTCCAAGGGACCACACACATTGTGTTTGCCCCTCTCTGCAGCATAAAACAGATTGCTCACCTCATGCTATGTGCTCCCTCTTCAGCTTGCAAAACTAACCCTTTTCCCTCTTTGCTTACTTCATTGCCCACTGCAATTCTGCCCCTGTATCCTGAAACACTTGTCTTTTGTCTCTGCTTACTATTTTTCACCTCAGGGAGGGCTTTTCCCATTTTCTGTCCTGCCCAGAGAGTTAATGGGCTAAAGAGTGGCCGTCATTGGTCCCTGTGCCTCCAATGACCCACACTCAGCTAGCTCTGCCAAGATGGCCTGGATCATTAGCATAAGCTGAATCTAGGGGTCTCCGTGTCTGGCAAGGTTTAGTCAAACCTAGATTAATTCTAATTTATAATAAATCCAAGAATTGTAGGTAACTTACACCCACAAACTCTGGCCTATAACAATATCAACACATTGTACAGTGTAAAAACCCACCCAGAACATTTCTGCACACCTGTTATTACAGTGACAATATTTAATGTAAATTTTTATTTACTGACTTTTAATGAAATAAAACTCCTCTGAAGAAAATTATTCTAGAGTTTAGCACATAAATAGGGAATGCTAACTAAAACCAAAACAAATGTACTGAACGATTTCCAAAGAGCAAACAGCATTATAATTTATTATACTAATTAAATGTTGGCATCAATTTGGGAAACCCAAGGGGGGCATTCACCTGGCTTTCTGATTTGGCTCTGAAATGTTTCCAATTGCCTTTCCTGAAATCTCCACTTCTGAAGGCGTGAGATGGCATGAAGTTGTAGGTGTAAAAGCAGTCTGGTGCTGGGGTTCAGGTAAAAGTTGAAAAATTTCAGGCTGCTTTTTATACGTTGTATTTAAAGGGTATTGTGAAAATGAATTAGCATGATTCCTGAAAGAATCAAAATGCATTGTCCACTTGTCATGCTCTTCACCCTAAAGAAAATTGAAGGAAATATACATATCATTTTTATGCACATCTCAAGTTTTCTGCCAGAAGGCCCTCAAAGCAGCAAACAGTATGAATTACATTCTGTAAAAGTATGCATGTTGAATTATTATTGTTACTATTTTAAAGGAACTATCTAAAATTTGGGAAACCTGCTTAAGTTAAGACAGTGTGAAGTACTCACATCTGAACTGACCACATCTCAGAGGGAAAACAAACCTTTTAAAACAGAGTTTGACTTACATCACTCGTTTTGCCAGTACAGTGGTACCTCAGGTTAAGTACTTAATTCGTTCTGGAGGTCCGTACTTAACCTGAAACTGTTCTTAACCTGAAGAACCATTTTAGCTAATGGGGCCTCCTGCTGCCGCTGCGCCGCCAGAGCACGATTTCTGTTCTCATCCTGAAGCAAAGTTCTTAACCTGAAGCACTCGGAGTCTGTAACCTGAAGCGTATGTAACCTGAGGTACCACTGTATATATTCTTCCAGGTTGCCAGGTCACCTGACCGAGCTGGTGCTCAACTCCAGTGTGAGTCCTCCTTCCTGCTCCTCCCCCAGAATGCCCATTTTTCAGGTCTTACACCATCTTAAATTCCACCAGGCTCAGATTAGCTGGTTGGGCCCCTTCTGAGCCAGGACAGGGAACTTACAGCAGCGTAGCTCAGGTGAGCAGGAACCAGCCAGCTAAACCACTAATCTGTCATATCCTAACTCACTCCTCCCAGCAGAGCTAGGATTAGGTTTATGCCCTCAACAGTAAACTACTGAATGCTTAGAAGCAAATCCCACAGAGACTAATAGGGTTATGAATACTCAACACTATTTAGCATTGCCCTTGTGCTCTCCCATTGTAATTTCTAAAAACATTTCTAAAAACTTGCTGAGCATTGGGCTGCAAGTTACTTGGCACTAGGTCCCTTTCTGTAGGACTTTTAAATGTGCATAGTTTTGCACTCACAGTATACACCAGGCATGGGCAGATGTTTGGGACTACAATTCCCATCATCCCTAGCTAACAGTACCAGTGGTCAGGGATGATGGGAATTGTAGTCCCAAACATCTGGAGGGCCGGAGTTTGCCTATGCCTGGCATACACAATCATCCAACAGCATATTTCTCCAGCTCCTTGCTGAGGGCGCTAGATACAAATAATAAATAAATAAATAGCAGAGATATTAAAGAAATGGGTACATGCTACTCCTTCCCTTGCTCTCCCAGCTCTGATATCATGTAGCACAAGGGCTTTACACATCTTATTATATACTTGATGGCCTCACTCATGGAATTCTCCGTTCTCTGGGTAATTTTATTAACTGGGCCAGAGTGAAAGACATGGACAACATAAACCATTTCTCATTTCAAATTATTACCCTTCATAGACCACAGCTACCTTGGATAAATTACACTTTTCTTCAAGTTTTCGTAGTCTGTCAGCTTCTTTTTGTTTATCAAGTTCTTCAAGCCACTTCTTCTGCTGCTCACGTTTTACAGCACTAAAAGGATGCTCTACTGGTGTTGCTTCCTAAAAGAAAAAGGCAACATCTTTTACTTCCATTTACTCTCAGATTAATCCATTTGATTAATATTTGGGCTTTACACTATAAAAGTGGGACACTCTGTACATGCATGTGTTTGAATAATCAGAGCAACTATTTTAAAACTGGGTCTTGATCACATCATTGCCATGCAGTTTTTAACAGCTGTATAAGTTCTGCTATTGGTGCTATTTATAGTGCATATGGGGACCCCACCACTAGAGGGAGACCAGATTTCTATGGGCTGTAGTTACTGGATGCACATCACATGTGATTCTGTCTTCTTAACAGCTAAAATCCATGAGCAATTTCCTGGCTCACAATAAATTTTAAAAGTAGTATTTGTTGAGTGTGTTATCTTCTTTTTGGGAAATGCAGACAAAGTAAAGGGAACACAGTTGTCCCATGACAATTTCCTTATAAAAGTTTAGGCAAGCTGGTTTTATAGACTGGATCCCAGCATAGCATTTCATGTCCTTTTATGTAACTAGAATAAATGACATCTTTCTTAAATATACTTTTGAGTAAAATAATATTAGTACTGTCTTGATAGTTATTAAAATGAAGTCAATTTCAGCCTCCACACATCTAACATTCTACCACACTAGAGAGATAACATTTCCCAATTGAGAATAGCCTATGACAAAAGGACGGCAGGCAACCCCTCAAGTCTGATCTGACATGTTGGATTCTACTTCCAATCCTAAGAAGGTTAAATAATTCTACCAGTGTCCTCTGAATGATGTCTACTCAGCCAAGCTCATGAAAGCCACATTCCAAAAGCAGAGAAATGCACTGTCCAAAATTTAAGGTTTAAAAATGTGAAACACTGCATGCAAAAAAATTCTTACCCCTAACACAAATGCTGTTCGAATAGCGGCTGGTAAATCAGGAGAACTGAAACTAGAAAACTGTCCAGTTTGGCCACTTGAAACACTGGGTGAAGTTTCACTAGCCTCAGTGGTCAAAGTTCTACAAATGTGGGTATCTTCCATTGCAGCACTGAAGTCATCTGAAAATGCCATCTACAAACAAAGTATCTTGGTGACTTCAAATGAACTGCTTTTTTCCATTGGTGTTAAAATGTAAACATGTTTCATGCAATTATATATTATCCAATTTTGTCCAGTTAAAAAATACGCACACCCCCATCACCACCACTATGCATTAGGAATTACAATTAATTCTAAATGCCTTTGCGAGAGAACTTCATAAAGGGAAAGACATTTATTTAAGATGGGCCTGCAAAGATATTTGCAGTAGGACATGGAACCTCCAAATTATTTGCCTATTCTCTAAAGATGTACGAGTGTGTACAACTAAACACAAAAAGGCAGGCATATATTTTAGATAACAGCACAGGATGGAATTACAATATTGGCAAAAATATAAGCAACATTTATTGCATTGAACAAAATGGTTTGTTTATTTCTACCTGAGTCATTTGCCCCTTGTCGAAGCAACAGCTTACTGTATCCATTTTCTGCCTCAGGTGATATTTGGACTCTGTTTCCAAAGTTTCTTTCAGTTTCTTCTTGAAAGCTATCTGTTCATCTTTAAATGAGAGAAATCATCAGTGTAGTGTCTCATTGGCTCATTCTGGATGTCACAATATCCACAGTGGATCTGCCAGGAATAAGCCTGGACCAGGATCAGTCCTAAGTTCAGAAACTCTCACCAGTGGGAAATGATGGCAGAGAATGCAGTAAGTAAAAACTGAAGTAAAAAATGTTTGCCCCCCTCCCAAAAAGCTTAGAATTAAGTAAGTTCTAAAAATCACTGATTTATATTTTAATGTTTTAATGCCACCCCCTCCCAAGATTGCTTTGTTTAGAAGGAGATAAAAATGCCCTGTCTTCTAAATTTCAGAGCAGTACAATTTATATAGCACTTTTAGGCTGTGATTCAAAGAACACATATCTTAGAAGAAATCAATAAGAATTACTGCCTGGAAAATGCACCAATATGTATTTCATTTCCCCCCCTTGTTAATACTTAGAACCACTCTGCAGAGGTCAATATTTTTTATCTTCATCTTACATATGGAGAACAATGAAGAATCTACCCATAACCAGAGAAGCAACCATTTACTCAGTTTGACAAGTGAACTGCATGCTGGGGCCCCAATCCATATTTATACAGGCTTTAACCATTGGAAGCCTACTGAAGCCCCATTCCAGTTTGGTCCTTCCACACCTTCCATTTGCACTGTGTAAAATTGCCTTATGGGGATGCAGGTGGCGGTGTGGTCTAAACCACAGAGCGTAGGGCTTGCTGATTGGAAGGTTGGCGATTCGAATCCCCGCGGTGGGGTGAGCTCCCATTGCTCGGTCTCAGCTCCTGCCCACCTAGCAGTTCGAAAGCATGTCAAAATGCAAGTAGATAAATAGGTACCACTCCGGTGGGAAGGTAAACAGCGTTTTCATGCGCTGCTCTGGTTTGCCAGAAGCAGCTTAGTCATGCTGGCCACATGACCCGGAAGCTGTCTGCGGACAAACACCGGCTACCTCGGCCTATAGAGCAAGATGAGCGCCGCAATCCCAGGGTCATCCGCGACTGGACCTAGTGGTCAGGGGTACCTTTACCTTTACTAAAATTGCCTTTGGAACTTGCAATTTACTTCTAAATAAACCATTCACACTAACTGACTGAATGGCATCACATCCAATATGGCCCTAAGTGGAAATTTAAACAGTCACTGTGGTTCAGTCTTGTAGTTACATTAGTTTGAAGGCTTATAAAAATTGCATATATTTTAGGTAACAGTTATTTTTATTTGCTTGACACATACAACTAAGTGGGGAGAAATGAAAATGTTTAAATGTCAAGCTCCTTTACTTTAAATATCGTATTAATAGCACCACAAAAAACACCACTATCCTATAAAGCTTGGCTTAAAGATTGATCATATTCCACCCCCTTGTATACAGCTAACTACAGCAACAATATCTATTTGTAAAATGAGGTGGCTGTTTAACAATTAATTGCACACTATAGAAATGCAGTTAATTACACTATACCTAGTTCCTTCTTCCACTGAGACTTCTTCGCATCTAATAAGGTTTTGTCCCTTTCTCTTTCTCCCAAAGCACTAAATATATCAGCTGGTCTCCACGAATTCCTGCTGAAGAAAATCAAAAGAGGTTTTAAAGCTCAGTTATTAAAGTAACTGCTAATCATATTGGGTTGACTCTAGATTTTGCTCTCCAGCTGGAAGTGGGGATGAGGCTACTTTAACTGATTCTTCCCACCAGCCTCAGCCTGCTTAGCAGTACTTAGCACCATCTCCCACGCTGTCCCAGGATGTTGAGGAGAAGGGAAATGGTTAAAGTTAATTACCCCTGTATAATCTCTCCACTGCATGAAAAGCCCTTCTGGAAGGTGAAGTCTGAATCCAACCATTTGAGAATGATAGAATCAGAGATGGGAGACTCCAGACAGGCTCATGTTGATATAATCCTTACAGCACTTCCAACTTGGTACAGGGTATATCAAATACAGTATCTTTTGACTAGCTACTTGCCTAGTAACTCCCCACTGAAGAAACAGACTAAGGCTGCATTCCTAACCCCACTAACTCTGAATAAGCCCTACTGAATCCAACAGGACTTATGTCCATGTACAAATGATTGGCATCGCACTGTAAATATTTGACTAAAAAATAAAGGACCAAATGAAACTAGTGTCTATGTTCATTTGCATAATATCCTCAATAACTGCATCCAAGAGCATCTGATCATATGTAGTGTTCAAGTGACCAGGATGTATAGTTGGAGATATAGGATTGTGTTCAACGTAGCGCTAAGGAGATCATTCTATCAGCGCAAGCATTTCTGCTTGCCCGACAGAATGCTCTCCCCTCTTCTCTCCCTGCATGCTGTTTAGGGTGTTTGCCCAACCTTCCTCAGTAGATCTGGGGAGGAGATTGCACTAGTGGGCATCCTTGCACTGACTTCTGTTAGCACGAGTTAGATGACAAAGCCCCATAGGTTTTCATGCAAGTATTCCTATATCATTCTATAGGGCTGGGCGCTATATACCGTACTGGCCTGAATATAAGCTGCACCTTTAAAATTGGAGGGGGGAAAGGAAAAAAAGAAAAAATAGAAAAAAAGAAAAAGAAAAAAGAAAGAAAGAAAAAAAGGGGAAAAAAGAAAAAAGGGGGGAAAAGAAAAAGAAAGAAAAAAAGAAAAAATACCAGACTATAAGCCGCTCCATTCCTCGCTGCTCCTGGCTGCATACTGGGTAGGGGGGGAGCCGGGCTACGTTGCCGGTGGCCTTTCCCCCTCCTCTCTCTCTCCCTTCCTGACCTTGGGGGAGAGAATGCAGGACAACGCGCGCTCCTGGCGCTGTTGGCCTCGCACTCCTGGCTGCATACCATAAAGTTGTGAATTCATAAAGTTGTGAATATAAGCCGCACTTAAACTTTTCATGGTCAGAATTTGGGGGGGAAAGTGTGTCTTATATTTGGGCCAATACGGTATTATGCTGTGTAAAAGGGTCTATCCACTGTACATCATGAAGCAGTCTTTTTCAAAGCATTCATATTATTTAAAAAAATTCAAATAATCTGAATTTGAGTTTAAAAGACCTACATACGCGATAGCTTTCTGTTCAGCCTGCTTGGATAGTCCTTGGTTTTTGTTTGAAATGAAACTATGTTCACTTGGAACAGATGGAACTTCACCAGCCTTTTGGAGTAATCCCATTATGTTTTCTTCTGTGGTCTGATCAGCAGGAATGTTGCTATCTGCACTGCTTGTTACTGGAAAAGAAAAAGTACCATTGAAAATTAATGCTGCGGTAGATTTTGTCCTTATTTCCTAGCCTATGTTCAACCCTTTCAGAAACCATTCAAAGTCAGCTAAATTACATTTAGGGTTACATCCAATGTTGCTGTTTTTACCTAAGGGAGATATCCCTAAATCCCTTTTCTGATGAAACTGTGATGCCAGGACTTCTAACCATATTTACTTGTAAATGAAACACTGGTGCATTAATGTGTTTTTGGAATATTCAGCATACTTATGCCTGTGAACCAACTCACAGTTACTTTTTAAACTCTGAATTTAAATGGAAAAATTCAAGCATATTACATTGCCATCTACTGTGAATGGCACATAAAAACAGAAGCAGGGACCTAAATCTTCCCATTTAATGATGTAGATTATTGCAGGAAAGCCTGCAAAATATGGACCAGCTCTGAAGTTGAAAGCAGGCACAAATATAAACTAGATACTATTTTAATCACAAGTGTAAAGTACCATTAAGCTCTATGAGTGGCTAGTTGCAAACCTAGAGCCACTTACTTGGGAATAAGTCCCACTTAACATATGGGACATACAGCTGATTAGACAGTAATTTGACTGTATTGTAAGAATGCATTTTCAGACCTTTCTCCAACCTAGCCAAGTTTTATGTCAGTCAGAATCTGGTAAGGAAGCACAAGGTATATTAGTTGCTACTAAGAACTTACATGATTTAACTTGGTTGGGAAAGACCTATTTTATAGCATTTAGAGATTCACAGAAACAAGAGCAATATTTTTAAAGGTTTACACCAAAATGAACTCAGATAAATGCAAATAACTTCTGAAAACAAGTCTACTATATTGTGAATAAGTACAGTACAAATTAGATACTACAGTATTCCATATCAGACCTTTAGGAGGATATCACAACAAGAATCAAACTGCATTAAAATCTAAATTTAAATGAAACATGACTTCTTTCCTAAGCCCAAACAATGGACCATATATTTCACTAAATAAATAACAAGGCTATGAGAACCACTGAAAAGCCATTCAAAATTTTCCAGGTTTTGATCCAACAGTGGTTTATTTGATCGTTTTATTTTGATGTAAGCATCTCATTACTTTCCAAGCATTAGGCTTATTTTAAAGTAATCAGAAAATAATTTGGTACTGTGTAGAAATTAAATATCTTACTTCTTTTTTCCTTCTTTTCATCCTGAAGCTGAGAGGTTCCTGTAGTTGCTTCTTTTACAGCCATCAAAATCTGTTCAAGCTGCTGTTGTGTTAAACATACCAAATTGTCCCTTAGCTCCTCGACGGAAACAGGATGTTTTTTGAGTTTCTTGTTTGATTCCGGAGGTTTCTTAATTGAAATTCTGGTGTTACTTGGCTTTGCAGTTGTGTTCTCTTTTTGAATGATAAAGGTGCTGTCTTTATTGCAAGCTTCTTTGGATGAATCCTTAGTAGATATCAACGTTTCACTATTTTTCCCATCTTTTGTCAGGGACAGTCTTGATCCCACTTTCTGTTTCGTAAAACATTCACTCTTTTCACAGGAAGTGTGCAATGATTTCAGAATATGCCCATTCTGTTTTGTTCTCAATGTATGTTTAAATGTTTTGTTTTTATTACACATCTGTTAAGACAACAATAATGAGCTTATTAGAATACCCTCCAAAAACTGAAGCTGTTTTCCTAAGCCATGCTGATGAAATGGTTTTTAGTTGTTCCAGCCAAGGAAGTAGGTCCGCTCTTGAAAAAATAATTTTAGAATTACAGCCTATTTCAAAGAAGGCTGTAGTGGAGAAACACAAGAGGTTCAAGCAGAAATTTCAAGCAGAAAAACAGATTATTTTCTCATCTCAATACTAAAACAAATGCTAGCATGCGAACTCCAAAACTTACAAGTAATTCATCCAACAAAACTTACAAGTAATTCTGCATGCCCAAGAGGGCTTTAAATTAGGGGTTTTCAAAAAGCCATCCAATTCACGCAACTGGAGGGGCTGTCAAAAGCAGTTTGCGATATGGCACTGAAGACTGACTTCACATAGGGAATGCAAAATCAGCTTACGCAAAATAAAAAGTACACTTTTAAGAAAACTTACCTTTACACTTGGTTTGGATTTACTCACTGTGAAAGAAAAATACATAAGAATGAGAACAAGGTCTAGGGCAATATCAGCTTATAACAGGGGAAATGGTATCAGCTGGAAAAAATATCAGTGGCAGTGTGGCTAAACCCCTTATATGCAAAGAGAACAAGCACTAGATGAAGTGCTCCTCCATTGTTCATTTGTGCCCTCCTCCTCTTCCTTTCGTGCACTAACTTAAGCATTAAGTTACATTAAACCAGAGTCCCAGTCATGTCCGACCCAGAGAAATCTGGCTTAATGCCTGCTAACAAACCAAGAAAATAAGCCAGAATTGGTTAACTCAGGAGCTTATTCTCAAGTAAGTATGAAGGACTGTAGTCTTAACATTTTTGTAAAATTCCTGTACACCCAAATTAATTATTTATTATAGTTATCTGTCTCTCATTTTTTTTAAAATCACAACGCGACCTACATTTTAAAAAATAAATAAATCCAAATACTGGTGAATACTGGTCTCTACAGCCGCAGCACGCATTGCAATCTTGCAACGGTTTTACTTCACCCCCCAAAGGTGCATCCCTCCATTGTCTCCTGAGACAAATGGATGCCAACAATACCAAGTGTGGCTGTTAGTCCACCTAGGCCAGAGTCGTCTACTCTTGACAGGCACTGCTCTTCAGTTTCAGGCATAAAGCCTGCTATACAATTCTTTTAACTGGAAATGATAGGGATTGAACCTGGGAAAGCAGATACTCTATCACTGAACTATAGTCACTCCCTGAGAACTACACCTGTTGTGTTCTGTGAATTGTGGCCAGTGTCTTCACAATGCCTATGTGCTGCTGTAATCAAACCACAGTAGTTTGTGGTTTGAATAGAACACATCTCACGCATGTATTTAAAAGTCTGTTATGAAACTCATTTTGTCTATACAAAGACTGTTGTAAATCTTAATATTGACCATTATACATAAAAGTAATCATACCACAAGGCGCCACTATCAGTCTAGGTTTTCCATCCAGTATTTCAGTTTCAAGCTTTAAACCATCCCTGTAATATAAAAGAAAGTAAAATGTGTCTATAATTGCAATTTTGATGGGGAAAGACAGAGCATAATTTTTAAACAGTAATCATGAACCAATGACACCCATTTCCAATTTAAATATTGTCACAACAGTAAAGATATAAACTAAACACTGCCATCAAACGAAACACTGCCATTAAAGAGCAAAAAGGAGAAGATGGAAACTTGATGCAACTTATAAGCAAATGTGGACACATTGAGTAGAACAGGACACCCTCTCCAACACAGCACCACCTTCTGAGACTACTGTAGCCACTGTAACATCATGCATTCTAGGCCCAGCCAAGTCAACTGGGTCAGAGGGTGAGAACTAGAGATTGGGCTATTACAGAGGGGGCTCTATGATATTCCCTTCCTGGCACATGTTTTTGAGACAGCTCATCTGTTTTCCTTCACTTTTAATTGAAAAGTTTTGTTCCGAAGTCTGTTTCCAGAGGATTTACTGGGCATGTACTGAATTGTATACAGTAAATCCACAATTTACACACATTTAATTGTATACAATAAAACCACAAGTTACACACATTTAAGTTGTGCACATTCAACTTTATGCATGCAATGGAAATAAATAAATAGGGAGCAGAAAGGGGGTGGGTGTCAGGTGGGAAAAAACTTTGGGAATCCCAACTGCCAATGAACCCAATGTGTATTGACTATACATTATTTTGGCTTTAGGCACAATCCATGGAACATAATCCCACTTAAATTGCAGGCTTACTGTATTTAAATTCTGCAACATGTTTTTTATGTTTTAATTATTAGAAAAAGTATATAAGTTACATGTAAGCCAGCTTGGTAGTGCTAGTCTTGAAAGGCTGCTTAGAAATACTGGAAATAAAGGACATCATGTTCAGTGGTAAAGAAACCCACTGGTTGTAGCTCCAATCCATTTCCCAGCATAACTCATCCACCAGGGTGACCATCCCTAAACCAGGCATGAAACCAGATTAGAACAGAAAAAAAGGGGCTGCAACCTGAACTCCCCACCCCCACCTCACGGAGCATTTTGACAGATGGGCAGAGCCACCAACCGGTAAATCACCCAACATCACCATGAAGTCAGATGATGTAACGTCAAAGGAAATAATGGGAGTGTGCTCCCTATTCTTTTATTTCTTCCTTGGATTCAAACTGTGCTGGCAAAGGAAGATCCAAGCACCACTTGCAGCAGCAATGACCTCCACTTGGTAACTCTGGTCAGCTGCAGGCTTGTAGTCAGCATTGAATATGAACTTAGGGATGACTGCAAGTCTCACTTGCAACTGCTGCTTGCTCCACTTTGGAACCTGCATCAGTTGGGAGCGCCAAGTGGAGCTGATTATTCAATGATCTGCATTTGGTGCCATATTTAAAAGGAGGAACTATTTTGAGCACACTCTATTGCTCCTGGTTGTTCCCTGCTGCTGTAGTATTACCTGCCCCACACCTGATGTTAGGTGTGATGTCAGGTGTGGGACAGGTGGGAACAGCTTGGGCCATCAATGACTGAAGGTTTTCCTCCATTAACTGCTGCTCACCAGTTCCCAAGCTGGCAACCTTACACATAACAGCCTAAATCCAGCACGGGTGTTAGGCAAATCTAAATAGATTTATTTTAATGGCCTCTGGGAAATCTAGCAGTGTTAGATTGGGGGTAGTGTAAACATTAAAAAAGCCTGCTGGATCAGATCAAAGTCCCATGTATTTCACCTTGGACAAACATGGGAAGTTTGCAAGCAGAACCTGAGCACATTATTATTATTAGTTGTAGTATACCACCATTCACTTGAAGAACTCAGGGTAGTTCACAGTATAAAAATACAAGATAAGAACAAAAAATAAATATAAACAGAAAAAGAAACAAAACAAAACAATAACCACCTCCCCCCCCCCCAACACATTTAGAAGGATATAGGATTTATCCCCACTTGCAATTCACAAAAACCGGAATTCAGAGGCGAGTTGCCTCCTACAGTGGAGGTAAAATACCGCCATCATGGCTAGAAACCATTGGCAGCTTTATCCTCCGTTAATTTGTCTAATCCCCTTTGAAAGCCACCTGACCTGATGGCCATCACTACATCTTGTGGGAGTGCACATATGTGCAGAAACCTCCTAGCTCGTTTTTATAGCAAATGAGTACAGTGGTACCTCGGGTTAAGTACTTAATTCGTTCCGTAGGTCCATTCTTAACATGAAACTGTTCTTAACCTGAAGCACCACTTTAGCTAATGGGGCCTCCTGCTGTCGCCGCGCTGCCCGAGCCCGATTTCTGTTCTCATCCTGAAGCAAAGTTCTTAACCCGAGGTAATTTTTTGGGTTAGCGGAGTCTGTAACCTGAAGCGTATGTAACCCGAGGTACCACTAGTAAACTGTGTCACCAAAATTTATTGGAAGGTTTTTAGAGGGTAATGCTTTCTAAGATGCGCGCCGGTGTGTGTGTGTGTGTGTGTGTGTGTGTGTGAGAGAGAGAGAGAGAGAGAGAGAGAGAGAGAGAGAGAGAGAATCGCGTGTGCTGGGGGAGTTGTAAGGCAACCCGGACACGAAGCAGGTCTTGAAGCTCCCACAGCACCCATCCTTTGTCCAGGTGTGCACAGATTGTGACACACAGTAACTGGCGGCGCAATAACCTTGTCGGTTATTTCATGGGTGGGAGGCTTCAGGTTCTGGGGTCCGGGGCTTGTGCCTCGTGCCCCCCCCCCCGCTCGAAAGGTTCAAAAGGAAGCCTCTCCGTGGTGACCACAAGGAGGGAGCCACGTACATGACACACGCGACTGCCTGCCTGCCTGCCAGCCACCGACCCACCCACCCAACCAGCGCAGGGAGAAGAGGGCTCTTCTTACCCCAGATTCATGGCTCTTTCCTCCGCTCTGTACGGCAGGCTCAGAAACCCAGGAGGGACTCAGCAGCAGCAGGGCGGCAGGAGGAGGAGGAGGAAGCGCACAGTGCAGCCCCTCGGGGACACTGAGCCTGGGCTGATCCCTGCTTAATGTGTGTACGTCGGTTGCTGCTACCGCACAATGAGAGGGGAGCTGATAGGGCCAGGGCCGCTGCGGACTTCTCGCCAATGAGCTGTGCTCACACTCAGCGGGTCGCGCTGCCTGGCTGCGAGGCATTGTGGGAGTTGGAGTCCGGCCGAATCTTGAGGGCTTCCCCTCCCCTCCTTTTCCTCCTTCCCGCCCGCTTTCCTTCCCGCTCTCGAGTGGCGCGCGCAACGGGAGGCGGAGAGCAAGAAGCCGTTAGGAGGCGCGCGCGTCTCTCCCCCCCACCTCCCTGGCGGGGCCGAACGTTCCTCCCAAGGGTGACCTGGCACTATTTCGCCCCTCTGGGCGAGTCATGCTGTTCCCCTGATGGTTGCTTGCGACCAGTCTCTCCCTCAGATGCATATAAATAAATAAATCATGACAAATCACGTCTCTTCTGGTTCTAGGCAACGTCTTGAAGATGTTTAGTTGCCAGTGGTGCCGAGGACTGAAATAATAGAATCAGGAACGAAGCCTAACCTGACACAAAAAATTACTACTACTACTATCATGATTGTCATGGCTGTATTGGGCACTTGTGTGCATGTTAAACAGTTAAGTGGTTCAGCACAGCTTGTCTGATAAATAAATTAATCAAATCTGTTGTCACCCCTAAAAGTCGTCCCCCCACAACTTACATCACTACTAGGAATTCAAAATTCTTTGTGGAAGTAGCACCTATGATAAAATATGTTTAGAAAAGATGCAAAATGCTCTTTCTACAAGCAGTGGCATAGCTTGGGTTGTCAGCACCCCGGGCAAGGCAAGTAATTTGCGCCCCCTAACCCGTGGATTTGTGCCCCCTAACCCTAACCCCCAGATGTTGCGCCCAGTGCGGCCGGCCCCCCTGCACCCCCCACGCTACGCCACTGTCTACAAGTGTACTCCCAAGTTCCCACAAACAAGTAATTGGGACTGCTGAAAGAGGCTATAGGAAATTTGAGCAAAGGCATATGCGGAAATTATGCAGAAAACAAAATACAGCAGCAATTTATTAAAAATAAGAATACATAGAAATGGTTAGTTGATTCTGTAAATTGGCAAAAGTATGCAAATCAAAGGTTTGAACAGTATCCATGCTTATTTTTTCATCACAGTATTGTATCTTACTTCTCAACCACCACCAGGGCCTGGTGGCAGGTGCTTCCTTCCATTAAAGGTAAAGGACCCCTGACAGTTAAGTCCAGTCGCAGACGACTCTGGGGTTGCGGCGCTCATCTCGCTTTACAGGCAGAGGGAGCCAGCGTTTGTCCACAGACTGTTTTTCCGGGTCATGTGGCCAGCATGATGAAGCAGCATCTGGTGCAACAGAACACCGAAACCAGAGCAGTGCATGGAAACACTGTTTACCTTCCCGCCGGACCGGTACCTATTTATCTACTTGCACTTTTTGGTGTGCTTTCGAACTGCTAGGTTGGCAGAAGCTGGGACTGAGCAACAGGAGCTCACCCTGTCGCGGGGATTCGAACTGCCGACCTTCTGATCGGCAAGCCCAAGAGGCTCAGTGGTTTAGACCACAGCACTACCTTCCATTAGCAAGCATTATATCAGGATGCATCAGAGAAAGGATACAGGCCCACCATACTCTAGCCAGGCTTCTCCCACCATCAACTGTCACCTGGTAGCTCTACATGCTTCTGTATCAGAGAATGGAAGAGAAGGAAACGGGTGCTAGCTCCTGTTTCACTGTGCTCGTTGTTTTATTTATTATTTTTAAATTTACTGGTTGCTGTTTTAAAACCCAGGCAATTCAAAGCAATTTGCAATATATAAACAAACACACATTAAAACCAGCTTCAAAGAAAAACATAGAAAAACCTAACAATCCAATTTGTAAAAGGCACAGTTAAAACAACAAGATGGTCTCTGGCGTCACAGCCTCAGCTTTTGTAGCTGGAGTCAGTCAGGGACCTGCCATTTCAGCAGTGGCGGAGCTTCATGCTCCGGCACCGGGGGGGGGGGGCGGAGAGCCGGCAGGGGTATGGCGTGTGTCCCAGGGGCGTGGCATGCCGCCTGCGGGGACATGGTGCCCAGTGCAGGTGGGGGGCAGCCGCAATGGCAACCCACCAGGATCACGCTGCTGGGGGCAGTGTGCTCCCCCCGCTCCCCTCTTCCTCCACCAGTCCCTTTCAGACCAGGTGGGAAAAGGCCTGCAAGGCAAGGAGCAGGTCTTCCAGGACTCACAGCCAACATGGTTAAACAGATTTTTGAGGCAGATTGACTTTTCTTTAGATCCAAGCTGCAAATGAGCTCCAAAGAGTGAAGGAGAGGAAGGCTATGACTGAGAACAAAAGATACAAGTCCCTTGGCGACTGAAGTAAAAACAGTTAATGAGACCCTTGAGGGGTGAGTTTGCAAGCCAAAGAGCAGCTTCGTAGCCTTGTGTGCTGCTCCCTCTGTGAGTTCCAATAGGTGCTTGCAAGGCTCAGAGTTGGATGTGTCTCCAAAGCCATCTGATCCCAATAAAAGTCTGGGAACCAGTACATTAGAAATACACCAGAGAGGTGACAATTTCCAAATGCCCGCTTATACTTCAATTAGTAGTCTATGTATTATTGTAATGTCCTGCTTTCCTAGAATCATCTTCTTCCATTCTTTTTGTTTGCTTGCTTCTCTGTACATTGTCAAGTGTAAAAAATATATTTTTCCTTTTATTTCTGAAATATTTCATTTCTTCATTCATTGATTTATTTCTATATCCCTTTACGGCCCAAAGGCCCCCAGAGCAGCTTAAGACCAGCCACACTTTATACATTTGCGAGCTGCATTCATGCTCTCACCCCAAAATACAGCTCCCCAGCACTCTCCCTGTCCTTTAGAAGCCATATTGACTCACATTCGCCTCCCCACACCTCTGCTGTCAGCCACTCCAAGTCTCTCTCCTTGGAGCAAGGCCATCCACCAACAGTTGCTCAATTCCATAGGTGTTACATTGCAAAAATAAGCCTGCAGTTCTCAGCACTCAAACAAGAGAGTACCGTAGGTCCCATTGAACTCTAAGAAGTACTGATGAGTAAAAGTTCTTAGGACTGCAGCATAAGACATTGATGGCTTTAATCCTCATGAAATGTACTGTATCTGAATCTGTTAAAACTGACTGAACCTTTTGTTAAGGTAATAATGGAACTAGAAGTTAGAAGGTAACTACTAAGGTGAACACTTAACGGAATCCACATTTTAATCGATAAGTTTGCTTGTATACGGATTGCACTTTGCTTTAAGAAGAGCACATAAATATATTATGTATCTGAAAACTATAACAAAAATGTGAGTCCAAGGGCTATTTTTAAAAGATCAGGTTCACAGACAGATGCTTAATCTCTTGCTATCTTTGTTTCAATCAGCAGGTGGCAGAAGATTCAAGGATATTCTGCACATTGGAAGGAGGATAATAATAGAATCATAAAATCATATGAAAGCACTGACATTTTAAAATGTTTTTCAAAATATTTTTAGTATGAGTTAATAGCTCCAACTGACTAAGATGAAGGTAATTTCATAAAGGGATATTATTTAAACACTCCTATGTGGTATTCTTTTTGGAAGTGAAACCTCCACTCTGAGCCTGCAGGAAATACTTTACGTATTGTTCACTGCAATAGCCTCATGTAAATCCATACAAACATCTATTATTATGAGTGGGCTCAAAATCCAAATGTTTGGGGGGGGGATTGAAACACCCACCTAGCAAGCTAGTCTGTTTTCCATATAAAACAGCACAGTTTGTATTCCACTGGGGTAAAATGTAATAATACACACCGTTGGCATCTCTTTACTTGTATGCCAGAAGAATGTGCGCCTAACAACTCACCACATATCAAATGAACAGCAATAAATTTAACCATTCAAAAGACAAGAACAACTACAAATAACCATACTGCCAATAAATAAATAGAGAATAGAATCAGGAAAACAGATAAATATATACAACTTTTTAATAAAGCGTATATAAACTGATGAAATTCAATGGCTCAAAATTAAATGAGAGAGAATAAAGCTTCACACAGAAATAATAATTGTAGCGTGTAAGATAAAATAGATTTCTGTTATGTACTGAGTTGAATAGGATCCAAACTGCAGCAGTCTGATTGGTCCTAGAACAATAGGATCCAAATTGCAGCAGTCTGATTGGTCCTAGAACAATAGGATTCAGAATGCAGCAGTCTGATTGGTCCAAGAACAACGCAGCAGTATGATTGGTTGGCAGGAACCACCCAATCATGCTCCAGATATAAGTGAATCCGCAACCTGATTGGCTTACAGTAGAATTCCAGAATTAACCAATCATGTGCAGCCCATTGTGTAAATAATGTATATAAAGCAGATACTTTGAGGGGACTTTCATTCATTCCTCCTCACCACTATGAGCTGGATAAAGAGCATGAAATCACTTTGCGACTCTGAGTATATTTCAATTTCCATTCCACAAAGGCAGAGGGGCCCCGGTGGGAGGGATAGAATGGCATGAGTCTTTACAACAAGGGTATTCTGTATATGGCCTCTGCACCACACCAAAAGCATACTGCAAGACAAAGTTAATATTGTTACTCACACCACCCCAATCTCTGAGTGGTGAGAGATTTCAGGGGTTCTAGGTGCTTACCTAGGGTTCCAATTCCCTTGGAATGAGGGACACCTAGAGTGGCTGGGGAAACCCAACCAGATGAGCAAGGTATAAATAATAAAAATATTATTATTAATTATTATTATTTAGTTTATTTACGTATATATAAACCTGAGCCAAAGATGGAGGGTCTCATAGCGTTAACACCCCAAAAGGTTTTGCTTCTCCCATAGTCACAGCCTTGGAATCAAGCATGGCTCTCACTCACTGGCTTCTGCCTGCAGCCTGCTTCCAATTCAGCTAACACACATTTTGCTTTTGTCTTCTAACTACCAGCCAGGTGTGGGAGGGGATCTACCCATTTGCCCTCTGGCACAAAGCGACTTCTTTTGTTACACTTACAGCAGTACTTAGGTGGTACTTAAGTAGCAACTATGACCATCATCTCACAAAGAAATTTGCCTGACTAGTTCAACAATGGAATCTTCCAATAGATTTTAACGATTGTTGGAATTAGAAGGGATTTAGGCATCATATAGACGCAAAACTCACAACAATATTATAAAAGAGCATCTCTCAGTATAAAAATCTATTTTAGCCTAGGTTATGAGCACAATATTTCAAGTAAGCCTCTTTGAAACAAGCAGGTGCTGCATGGAATAGCCAGCAGTGTTGAGTCTATATATATACGTGCCAGAGTCTTACAAGTTCACGAAGCCATAATGAATTCCTGTTGTCACTTTTTGAGCTGCAAGAATATTTTGGGAGAAATCTATCAGCCTCTGAAAGAAATGCAAACGTTGCAGTGCCAGCTTTGACAGTTGTGAACACCGCAGTAGGTCCTCATTCCATTAAAGGCCTTGTCTTGCACATTTTGTTGTTTGATATTTTTCTTGGCAATCCTGCCCGATTACATACTGGGAAATGGAAATCTAGTAGTGAGAAGTGAAGAAGTCAAAACTAAATTGCCCTTATAATCTCTCCTGAAACATCCTCTGCACAAGAAGCTGATTAAGTGCTGACATGGCTAGCTCCAAGAAATTTCCATTCCTGTGACTCAGTTTTGGCCACAAACGTGGAGTTATTCAAGAAAATGGTGTTGGCCACCAGAACAGAAATGTAAAAAATGAAAAGAAAGTTTCTTCAATTAATCTGAAGATGAGTATTAGTAATCTCACCATGTTCTAGTAAAACTTGATATTCTGGAACGTAAAATTCAGATCCAAACAGATAAATGATCAAGGGTCTAGAATCCAAGCCTTATGAGAAATGGTGGAGTCACTGAAAACTTGGAATAAAGGGAGGGAATCTTAGAGTGTGAGGGGAGGAGGGTCTGATTTGTGTTGGTTCAAGATAAAAATGGGTATAAAATGAGAATTCCTGCTTCCCAATATCCAAGTTGGGGGCAAGTACTCTTTGGTGAGAGAACCCCACCAGAGATTTAAAATCACAAAATACACAGCAAAGTAAAGTGTAGAAATATAGGCTGTTAGATCTTTACAATATGCCATTCTAAGTTCTTTCCAAAGTTCCTCTCTTCCCATGCATAGAAAAAGACCACACGTTTGGTAAGTTAAAAATAGTTTACTTAACACACTCTTCAAATTCATGTGCTTTTCTATGCAGCATTCAGAAGCAGTTGTAAAGGCAGTAAAACTTGACTTAGTTACAGTGGTGAAAGTTCCTAAATTATTGGTATAGAAACTCAAGAGTGACCTGTAACAGCCACAGATTTATAAGAGCAGTGCAACCTGCCTACCCCCTGTGATCCCACCAAAATGTTAATACCATAAATTGACTGCTTCATTTTTTAGAAAAGCTTAAACTTCTTTGTTAGGCCCGAGGAGAACAAAGGCTTGATTATCTAGTCTCTCCCAAGGTGAGCTAAGCCTGGCAGGATAGCTTGCTCTAGGCATAGGCAAACTTGGCCGTCCAGATGTTTTGGGACTACAACTCCCATCATCCCTAGCTAACAGGACCAGTAGTCAGGGGGGCCGAGTTTGCCTATGCCTGGCTTACTCTATGGTCTTAACCCCTTCATGCATTAATTAGACTTGGTTATATGAGGCTGGTTATCCCACACTTTGGCACCAGACAACTTCATGTAGTACCAGACTTGTGGGAAGGAAGAAGATAATGAGTGGGGGAGCCAAATACAATATCAAGGTCTGCTCCTGTTTCAACCCACCCCAGGCCAATGGATACTTATCTGCCCTGTGAGGTTGCCTTACCCCATATATGTCCACTCAACCACTTCAGTCTTCGGAACTGGCACTGTTATAGGTGCCACATAATACATCTTCTGCATTTGTAAGGAATTGACTTTTAGTGTGGCAACACCTGAACCTTAGAACCTTCTGCCAATTGCCACCAGGCAGGCGTCTTCATGACAGTCTTTGGCAACTGCTAGAAACTTTTTTGTTTAGACAAGTTTACCCAGATATGTGGATTGTTGATGTGTACTTTATTTTTAGTTCATACTGATTTTACTTTTTTTGAATGTTTTAAATACTTGTTTTTAATAGTTTTTACCAATAATTTAATTGTTCTATTCTCTTTGTCAATGGATTTGAGATTGAAAAAAATAAAAATAAAAATCAAGCGACGTATAAGCTTTCTGACATAACTAACTAACTAACTAACTAGGAACAAGAGAGTGAGGAAAGCAGGCAAAGACAACATCACAACCTGTTCCAGCCAGACTGCTCCACCCACAGGCCAACTTTACATTTCATATAATTGGTTTTAGTTCTTTAAAATTGTAAACAGCCTTGGGTGCTTGGGCAGAAAGGTGGTATATAAATACAGTAAACAAACATTTGACATCAATACAAATTTGCTCTGAGATCCTTCATTCAGTTAAAACTCAGCTATAATTGCAGATGATGACAACAAACAGTTTCCCATCTTCCTGGCACCGGCTTATATTCTGGTTTGGAATGCTGGAGTTAGCTCTTAGGTGACATATTAAAATTACACATGCAAGCTCACCGGACACAAAACAATAAATTCAAAGGACAGTAATTTGCAAATATCAAATACAGAGAACATTATTGAGCAAAAAGCCAGAGCAATTGCTTTCTGCTATCTGGCATCTTTCCACATTAATTCAAGGATATAACAAAAGATCTCCTGACTCTAACTGAAAGTACAGTTTTAGAAATATACTCCTCTTTCACTGTGCTCATTGTCACAGATCCAATGAAAGTTAATTGCACCTGAATGGAACTTAATTTAGTTGTGACCAATTTAAGCCCCTGATGGTTTAAATGGGACTCAGGTGCAACTCATTTTCTGGGGATTGGGACCACATTGTTCTGCTTCTTGGCTGATCTCATGTTAATCTGATTAGCAGAAATAGCAGAAAATAATGTGACAGCACTTTACCCTTCTGTCTACAGACGTGGCCAGGAAAGTGTCTTCCTGACTTGATTCTGCAGAAGGAGCTATGGAGCTGAAGGCTAATATTGCTGCCGCAGCTTCTCAAGCCTGGCTCCATCCCAAACCAGAGCTTGATACTAAATGGTTTTTGCATGCAGAATCAGCCAGTGTGGCTTTTTCTCCGGTCGATTTTGATATCACAGTAGCTAGAGAAATGTCAATAGCTGAACTGGGTTTCTGTATTCCAATCCTTCTGCCCAGATACAAGGCCAGCAACGTGGCCAAATGCCCTAGCTGTCTGCAATCTGATTCTGTGCATGTACACGTTAAACTAGCCTATTCATGAAACATGACAAAAGCTTTTCATATTTGGTTTTTCAGCAGGGGGTGGCAAATTATTAAATGATATTTTCATACTTCCACCATGATATCCATAGTGCATTCCATATGCTGCCACTTGGCTTTTGCTGATCAGAACATTTCCTCCTATGTATTTTAGTTTTATATAGAAAACTGACACAAACAGATATCCATTCCCTTCAGATTCCATGCCAGAGATGGACAGTTTTGGAACCAATTTTACTTTTTTGAAACTCTGAGGGAGAAAATTGGAACACATGCAAGTACATGCCTCATTCAGAATCAATGGAGGATGCTAAGTCTGATTTCAATTCAAGATTGCATGCTTCTTTCTTCACAGGAAGGACCCACACATCTGTTTAACCAATACAAAAGAAATGTTTTGCTTTCCAAGAGTGGTGCATAGTAATCGTTATTAGTAGAACTAGGCAGAGAAAAACTAATCAAGGGTTTATCATTTCTGTACCTCTTCTGACCCTTAATTACAGATTTGTAGAAATGCTTATGTATTTCCTTTTTTTTGTAGGGCAGACCAAAGAATATTAGCAGACCTATTTTTGTTCTAAGCATTCATTAAAATTAAGTGTTTGTGTATGTTGTCCTTTTTCCATGTCCCATACATGACTGCTACAACCAACTTGGAACCAGTTTAGAGTTCCCAATGGTTTTTTTGTTAAAAGGTTTACTTTTATTAGAGAAATGATGTGGGGGGATCTTCATCAGTGAAACAGTGTAATAATAAAAAAAAAGAACTATAGTGGTACCTTGGTTCTCAAACTTAATCCATTCTGGGAGTCTGTTCGACTCCTGAAACCATTTGAAAATCAAAGCATGGCTTCCGATTGGCAGCAGAAGCTTCCTGCATTCAAGTGGAAGCTGCGTCGGACATTCAGCTTCCAAAAATGTTGGAAAACTGCAACACTTACTTCTGGGTTTTCGGTGTTCAGGAGCCAAAATGTACAAGTACCAAGGTGCTCAAAAACCAAAGTACAACTGTATAATGAGGCCACTGATTCTTCCCATCATTGAAGGAAAGTTGGCCGCTGTGTGATGGGATTTCTGGGAAACTCACAGATTCATGAATGTTCTGGGCAGTGTGACGTATATGTCTGTTGCCATCTGGGCATTCACAAGGGGGCAGGGAAAAAGCATGCTGGAACTGCTGCGGTTTCTACAACGTCTATACTTAATTCATAAAATTTGTATACCACTTGATCATAAGAACGAAACTTCAAAGCAGTGCCTCATATGCATCCTCCACTGATGCTATTTCTCAGAACTGACTATGCACACGCATGTCCCCCTGTTGCCCCTCTATATTCTATGTTCTTGTTCTTCACCCCTTCTTGCTTGCAGATTCCTCTGCACTTTGCATGCAGTAATGCAGTCATGAAAATTGCAAGATGCGTTGAGGCCATATTGAGCAGCGTCTCTCGATGTTCAGGATATTCCTATTTAAATAAATACCTACAAAGTTGCTGTTCAAGATCTCTTTGAGACAGATTTAGACAGATTATTATTAGTATTTATTAAATTTATGTACCGCCCTTCATTAAGAGATCTCAGGGCGGTTCACAGAATAAAATACAAGATAGAACACAAGTAAATAATTAAACCAAATAAATAATTTAGTATTTCCTAATAAAACATGATGGAATTTTTTCACTGCATGTCAAGATGCTATTTTAATACTAGTTAATCGGGAGACAGACAGAGAGAGAGAGAGATGTTTAAATTTCAGTTTGGGCGCTGATGACTTGTAACCTATAAAATGATTCATAGCAAAGCCATGTAACTGGATCAAATGAGCCATTTTCTGATGCCAAGTAATTGATTTGGTAGAATTTAGCTGGATTTCCTCACATAAGGATAACCTCGGGAGACTGTCTTCTGCTATAAAGATTATATGAAGGCAATAATGGAATAAACACAGATAGATTCTCATCTCTGTTGGGAACATTCCAGTTGTGGTTCTCAACAGAGCTGAAGGAATGCCCCAGGGGTCTTCTAATGTAAACTTCCTAAAATCTAAAATAAGAAAAAAAGCATAGATTAGTTACTCTTTGAAAGTCCTGTATTTCAGCAATGCACAACATAGTGAATATAACTTATTTATAAGAGTCATAAGATCAGTGTAACCTGCCTACCCCCTGTGATCCCACCAAATGTTAATAATACCATAAATTGACTGCTTCATTAAAAAAAAAAAAGTTTTCAGTCAAATGGCTTTTCCAGCTGCCTGTGCTGAAAAATACCAGCCCTGGATAAGATCATTTTTTATTTGCTTAATTTTATTTAAATCAGTTCACCATATATGCTGCGAGTGACCCTGGATCTAGCTCAGAGTTGGGGGGTGGAGGGCTGTGAGGAGCCAGTCTGGACAAGATGAGGAAACCAACCTCACTGTGGGCCACTGCCCTGCCACTGTGGTGGCAGTGATCTGACTGGAGGGTCACAACACGGACAGAGTCAGGAAGGGGCAAGACTTTGTCAAGAGAGAGGAGGGCAATTCAACAGAGATGGTCAGGAGACTGGTGGGACTTACCTGAGAAGTGCAGACACCACTCCCACCTCACACACCCAGTGGCGTAGCGTGGGGGGTGCAGGGGGGGCCAGCCGCACCGGGCGCAACATCTGGGGGTTAGGGTTAGGGGGCGCAAATCCACGGGTTAGGGGGCGCAAATCCACGGGTTAGGGGGCGCAAATCCACGGGTTAGGGGGCGCAAATCCACGGGTTAGGGGGCGCAAATTACTTGCCTTGCCCCGGGTGTTGACAACCCACGCTACGCCACTGCACACACCTCACTCAGCGAATTGGGTCATCATTAGCCCTGGGATACTAAACCAAGGGAGCCTCTCCACCTTCCCCTCCAAAGGGTCTGCTTCTTGATTCTTTGTACAGGCCAGATTATTTCCTTTTCTGTCTCTAGTGAAGTCACAGAGATGGAACACATGTATTCTTTGTCATTTTGTCATTAATTTTGTCACAAAGTGGCCCAGGGCAGTTAACAAGTGACTTGAATATGGGGCAAAGGGGCCATATCTGCATCTACATACAGGAACTGTTCGTTTTGTAAGGAAATTTATAAGGAAATTACACCAGAAAACGAGCTACAGCTTGTGTAAGATACTATCTGTAAACAGACCTGTGCATGTAGCTCTTTTCCTCTAGCCAATATCTGAGTACAAAAACATTATTAATGTTAATTGCAATTTGTGGTCTTAGAAAATTCCTTCTGCAGTTTCTTCTATTAATTATAAATGCATTCAAAGGCTATCTTTAAATCCTCAAAGACTCTGAACAGCATGCTTGTAGATTTGTTTACTGAAGCTAAGAATTACACTGTAAGTGACCAATAGCAAAACAGTAGCCCATTGTGTAGTAACTCAGTCTGATTAATGGCACCTCTTCAGAGAAAACACTTTCAGTCTCTACCCACTCATCTAGTTTAGCAGTAAAGGCATCGTGTAAAATCTCACCAGAATGTCAATTAATCAAATTGTTTTGTAGGTCTGTAATTCTTAGAAATAAGAACTACGGCATTCAAATTCCAGCCATGAAGAAGTGCGATGGGGAACAGCAGAATGGGTGAAATAAAAGTTTGGTAACTATAGGAACCGGGGCTCCGTGTTTGGATCTGTCTGTGACTGCCCTGAGTGGTGAAGCATGGAAAAGAGGTTGCAGCATCTGCGCAATCAGTAAGTTACCCTCAGGCCCTACTCACTTAGGCTGACCATTGGGCCCTGGACAGGAAAGACTATCAGAGTGTTTCCTGTCACCTGAGCATCAACACCTTTGTCTGCTTTGGTGCATTTCCTGTGTATCTTTTAGTTATCCTTCAGTCCTGACACCTGCCTCAAAGTTTTCCCTTCAGTCCTTACTTATGGCTTCATCACACAGCTCTGTTGCCAGCTACTCCTTGATTCTGGTCTTGACTGTTCCTTGACTCCGGTTCCTTATGTGACCTTCAGCTCTGACTTTCCTTGGCTCCACATGTAGGTCACTGCCTACAAGCCAACCCTGACAATTAGTTATCTAACAACTCAGACATTGAGCAGCTTTTTCTGGATGCCATCACACAGATGCAATGAAGGAGAAGCATTATTTCTTTGCAACCACCAGCGACACAGAATAGGCTCCAATATGAGCCCTTACTTACGTTCTGCTGGATTCATCATGTGTTTTCCGCCATTACTGCTTAAGCCGGACTACAACTAGCAGCAGAGGCACCCAGGAACAATTGTGCTTATTGCATGGGCCGCTTCCCCATTCCAGAAGTTGACTAACTAGTATTTTTTTTACAGAACCCCCCAGTCATGCCACCAAAGGCCTAGGAACTCAGGAACATAGGAAACTGCCTTGTACTGTTTGCTATTATTGAACTGAATCCAATTCCAATTTCATTTCAATGTGCTGCTCCTGGCTCACCTCAAAAGTCAAGGAATATAAAGGCACATTTTTATTCTCTTAATTGCTTCCCACTAAAAAGATAATAGAAAGGAACAATCAGCTTTCTGCAATCAAATCCCAGTATGAGATCACATTATCTAACTAGCACTCTTGACAATTAAAGAACTGAGCAAACAAACTATATAGCAACAAAGGTTATTGCTGAAATCAAGCAGAAACACCTCCCAGGAAAAAGGGTATTGATTTGAGATAAATCTTCTGGTGGAAATTCAATTCTTCCGGCCGTTTGAGAAACTATCCCTTGACACCACCTCTCCCCCCCTTTCCCCCACAGTTTCCCTGAGTAAGTGCCCAAGCCTTTGTGCCAGGGATGCGGAATCTGTGGCCCTTAAGTGGCTAGGGATGATGATGTCTTTCACCAAAGTTGGGAGGGTCAGAGATTCTTCACCCCTCCTCTAGAGCAGGGATGATGAAAGCTTTGGCCACAGCTCAGGAAATTAGCACGGCTCCCTGCCTTGCCTCCCTCAAATCTGCTTCCTGCTCCCCCCCCCCCCGTTTAATGGTAGGACTGGATCTGCGTTCTTCACTGTCTAGGTTCTATACTCTAGAACCCTCAGCCACAGGCAAAAGGTAAAGGTAAAGGGTCCCCCTGACCGTTAGGTCCAGTCGTGGCCGACTCTGGGGTTGTGGCGCTCATCTGACTTTATTGGCTGAGGGAACCGGCGTACAGCTTCCAGATCATGTGGCCAGCATGACTAAGCCGCTTCTGGTGAACCAGAGCAGTGCACAGAAACACCATTTACCTTCCCGCCAGAGTGGTACCTATTTATCTACTTGCACTTTGACGTGCTTTTGAACTGCTAGGTTGGCAGGAGTTGGGACCGAGCAACGGGAGCTCACCCCTTCACAGGGATTCGAACCGCCAACCTTCTGATCGGCAAGTCCTAGGCTCTGTGGTTTAACCCACAGACACTGCCTCAAATGATCACCCAAACCATAATAAAGTTGAAATCAAAGTTGTGAAAAATGAGCCTTGAGGTGAGAATGAAGGTGAGTATGTGTATACTGTGATATTAATCTGAACACTTAAATAAAATCCCTCAGACAAGCTCTTAAATAAGGCGGTTGCTTTAAAAGGGCTTGGTGCAGTAGCACAGCAATATTATTTGCTGCACTTCAAAACGTCACCAGCAGAGAGCAGAGTTCAACGAAGGTGGTGGCCGTGGTGGTTTTTTTTTAAAAAAAAAAGTCAAAGAGAGGCAACTATTCTTGTATTTAAAACATTATTTTCCAAATCCTCCTCTTTGCTCCATGGATTGCTGCAAAGATGTAGAGGTAATATTAATCTTCCAACTCTATTCTTTATTCCTGAAAGAATGCGCATAATGCAGAAAGAGCACTTACATTCACCAAAGTTGAGAGATATTACAATGAACATGATGTGCTAGGAAAAGCTAACGAAGCATCCAGATTTAACCAGCTGCATGACTATAATACCAAAATGATAGCTTTATTTAATGAATGACAGTAATTATGTTTGCATCACTCTTTTATGTACTTTGTTGCAGTTTCTTAGCAGAGAAGTGAATACATTCAACATCTAAGATACAGACTTCCAGAATATTAGCCAAGGGAATTTTAATGAAGTGCAGCGAGGTGTGTAGCCATCTCTTCTCCTTTTCTTATAAAAGAGAGCTAGGATCAAACAATGGGTAATGTGGAAACGCCCAGCATCTTCTATTACAATAGGAAGCCACAGATGCACTTTGGTGGCATGGAGGAAAAGGCAGCTAATCCTTTGCCTCAGGCTGATTCCCTGACTTTAATCACCTACCTCCAAAAATGCTATTTACCAGAGAGGGAGAAACTTAATAGACCTCAGCTCTTAAACTCATAATATGTTTCCCCCTCTATAGCTAATAGCAGCTTTGAGAGCAACTTAGATTATGGTTGTGGAAGAGGAGCAAAGGTTATCCATCCTCTGTTTGTGTCTGTTGCAGTCGTTGGACACGAAAGTAGGAGGGGGAGAATTGTGATACAGTTTGCATTTAAAGTCAATTTACCTAATTCACACTTTCTGAAACAACATGCGAACCAAAACACAGCCAACATGCGAACCAAAACGTCTGCGCTTCTCTAAATCTTGTGATGCAGTTCAAGTTATCCGTGCAAAAAAAATGCATGTTATTCTGTATTATATATGATATTAGTGAAAATTGCTTGGCAAATATGCGTGCAAGTTGCATTCAATGAAGTCATCTCATTAGTGCCAAAACTTCACAGTGGGACTTCAACTTCCTTTCATCTCTCTGCACCCCCTCATCTGCTCTGTAGGGCTGAGGGAACCCATAACAGGGGTTTGTCAGCAGGGGGCCAGTCCACTGTCCCTCAGACCTTGTGGGGGTTTGGACTATATTGGGGGGGGGGAATGTACAAATTGCTATGCTCCACAAATAACCCAGAGATGCATTTTAAATAAAAGCACACATTCTACTCATGTAAAAACACACTGATTCCCGCACCGTCCACAGGCCGGATTTAGAAGGCGATTGGGCCAGATCTGGCCCCCGGGCCTTAGTTTGCCTACCCCTGCCCTAGAACAATTTTTGGGAGACACACAGGAAGCAGAAAGTGAGAGGGAGTTCTGCGGAGCTGGTGGAAGTGTTTGCATTAATAAGACAAGTTCATTGGGTACAACCTTACCCTAGGGAAAACTGCATACTTAAAAATGTGTATATTAGGAGCAATTTGAAGTAAAATACTGAACAATTTGCATGAGGGCTTTTTGCTTTTCTTTTTTTGCAAACTGAGGTAGAAGTGCAGGGAACTGAACATGGAAAAAGAAGAAACCAAAATTAACAGATTTGCCCATCTCCCTAAGTCATGTGTGGTTAGTGTGGAAGATGAGGTCACTGCTTAGTAGTAGTAGTAGTAATAATAATAATAATAATAATAATAATAATAATAATAGGAAACTAGCGGTTTATTCACATGTAATAATTCCTCTAGTGTCTTGCAACAAACCTTCAAAAATAAACAAATCAAGTTTATTTTTATTTTTAAAAATCTCTTTGCTATTTAATCCATTTTGGATTTGGGCTTGAATTTATCTAAAAAATAATCCTAACAAGAAAGGCCCAGCAAAGGCTGTTTGCAGCATGTGACGGTGGTTTTGGGTAGTGGTTGTTTTTATCTCTGCTTTTGAATTCCCAAAGATTAAAATTCACTTAATCCTTTTCAAACTGTACAGAAGTAGTCATATTAGGTGATAATTACAGGGTTTCTTCTTCTTCTTCTTCCTCGTGAAATTAGGAAAATAATCAGGCTGTGGTTCGGATTGGTGGCACACTTTGATATAGCTCTGCTGCTGAATAAAAAGCTTTGTTTTTGCTTCTTCCATGAAAGTTATGTGTTTTTTTGCTTCTTCTGTCAGCCCTGAAGCTTGGTGCTGTTGAATTAGATAAGCTTGACTAGAAATATATAGGAACACTAGTTATTCAGGATATTCCTTTCGAATGGACAAAGGAGCTTTGTTAGGGGAGGAGAGAGAGAGAGAGAGAGAGAGAGAGATATGTTGAGCTATGGCTTTCAGAAATGTTGTTGTTGGCCTTGAAAGGGAAATATGTTTATCTGTTTGACTGCAAGATGGAACCAAAATTGTGTTGACATGCATGGCAAGACATTGTGCTTCTATGGCTCAAGCCATGCCACTGAGACTCTCCCTCATGATGGCTTTCTCTGCTAATGCGCTGCACACAGTTAAGAATGTATATACATATGACAAAATTTGCTTTGTTTTTAAGGAGACATGCCTTTCTTACCTTCATGTGAAATCAATGGCGATGCTCAAAGCCCCCAGAGAGCAACTATGTAGTAGAAGATTGCATAAAAATCCATATTCTTCAAAATGTGTATCCTTGCAATTCTCTGCACTTAGCATTTACTAAGTTTTGCTGAGGCAAACAGAAATAGGAATGAACTAAGACACATTTCCTAAATCCTACTTTCTCCCTTGTAGATTCCAAGTACCTTTAACCAAATATAAATTTTAGTAATATTCACTGTGTATAATCGTATTTGTTCAGTCACTGAAAAACCTGTTTACACATCCAAGGCTGTTAAGGATTTGCAGGTGACTACTTTGGGGGGGGGGGTAAAGCCCCCAAATTCCCAGCATGAGTAAGAATGTACAGGCTGTGCCTTAAATTATATTTTGGGACACTTGCATCCTTTTGTGTGAAAATAATAATTATTTGTCTCCAGTTCCAGAACACTAGAATTAGAAGAACCACAACAGCAAGAAGATTATGATGCTAAAATTCTTATATGAGTAAGAAGAATCAAGTCCAATGATTCAAACCCTGTATAGGATTTTGGGTGGTTTCCTCTCAGGCAGTAGCCTCCATAGGTTTTGGGGTACAACTCCACCAGTTCTGGTCAGCATGGACAGTGGTCAGGGATGATGGAAGCTGAAGTCCAAAACATATTGAGGGCACCATGTTGGGGTAGGCGAAGAACAGTGGGGCCTTATGTCCACATTTTCCAGAAGTCGGCGGTTTGTCCTGGATCTTTGGCAAGTAATCTGTTTTTGGGGTCTTTGTAAAAAAACTCAACAACTTTCAGGGTGTCCTGGTTTTCACTTTTTGAAATATGGCAACCCTAGACATACCTCACCACTGCCTATGTGCTTGCCCTCTTTCTCTGGAACAATCATTACTGTGGCCCATCAACAGAGGCTACTTCCCCTTCATTGATCACTGAGGATGCTTCCAGGCTGTCACTATTTTTGGGTGGGATTCAGTGACATGCCATCAAATCCAGGTTGCACTATTAATGTTGGCATTGGGCCTCTGCTGAGGGGCCAAAGAAGATGGACAATAAGGCTGATCCCTGACCATTAAGAACACAGGAAGAGCCTGCAGGATCAGGTCCATGGTACACCTAGCCCAGCATCCTGTTCTCACAGTAGCTAACCAAGTGCCTGTGGGAAATTTACAAGCAGGATGAGTCCCAGAGCATTCTCCCCTCCTGTCGTTTCCAACAATTGGTGGAGGCAGAGAGCCTTGTTCCATAATGTCACAAGGAAACCTCTCCCCAATCCCCAGCCTAATAATAATAATAATAATAATAATAATAATAATAATAATAGGGCTGCTGTCACATATCAAGTATAATGTGAAGTCAGGTGATTAGTCCCTGTTCTTCTTTCCACTGCCCTTTGAAGAGACTTGGGTGTTTAGTGAGAAAAGTAGAACACAGAGGACAACAATTAATTGTTCTGCTGCTTTCATTGATCAGAGGCTAGGTCTAGGATAAGAGATCTTAGTGAGTAGGTTGACCTGCTGGGACTGGCAGATTGCCGGCATGAATTCCCAAAGCCCCATTTGCAGGAGGACCGAGCCCCATCTCTACTGAAAGCAGCAGTGATGTGAATGAAGTGGGTCTTTGTTCAGGCCACATTTCCAAATACAGAAATCAATGGGAGTTAAAAGCTTTCGGTTGCTTTCAGTAGCATGACCATAGTAAGCCCAAGCAGAACTCAGCAAAGTCCTGTTGGGTTCCTTAGTAGGGACTTCAGTTGCAAACAGTTCTTATTCAGCTGGGGAGCTTTGAATACAGTGGTACCTCGGGTTAAGAACTTAATTCGTTCTGGAGGTCCGTTCTTAACCTGAAACTGTTCTTAACCTGAGGTACCACTTTAGCTAATGGGGCCTCCTGCTACTGCCGCATTGCCGGAGCACGATTTCTGTTCTCACCCTGAAGCAAAGTTCTTAACCCGACGTACTATTTCTGGGTTAGCGGAGTCTGTAACCTGAAACGTCTGTAACCTGAAGCGTCTGTAACCCGAGGTACCAGTGTATTCTGAAAGACATGTGAGGTTTTTAATTCAACCAAATGCATCTTGACATAAATTGGAGTACAAACATATATTTTATTTCTAGTAATCATAAAGGTAAAGGTAAAGGTACCCCTGCCCGAACGGGCCAGTCTTGACAGACTCTGGGGTTTGTGCGCCCATCTCACATCTATAGGCCGGGGGCCAGCGCTGTCCGGAGACACTTCCGGGTCACGTGGCCAGCGTGACAAAGCTGCATCTGGCGAGCCAGCGCAGCACACGGAACGCCGTTTACCTTCCCGCTGGTAAGCGGTACCTATTTATCTACTTGCACCCGGGGGTGCTTTCGAACTGCTAGGTTGGCAGGCGCTGGGACCGAGCAGCGGGAGCGCACCCCGCCGCGGGGATTCGAACCGCCGACCTTTCGATCGGCAAGCCCTAGGCGCTGAGGCTTTTACCCACAGCGCCACCCGCGTCCCATAGTAATAGTAATCATAGCTAGAGATTAAATTAGAAGGGTGATAGCCATGTATGTCACCTTGAGCTCTTTGGAGAAAAATGTGGGATATAAATGCAATAAATAAATAAGAAACTTTATACCTATGAGAAACTCAATATTCTGTAAGGATCTCTCTCCCACCCCCCGCAATAATTCCTCATCAACATCTTTTTTCAGCCACCAATATCATTTAGGTTAGACTGGGAGTCAATGACTGGCCCAAAGTCACCCAGCGAGTTTAATGGCCAGCTGAGCATTTGAACCCTGGTCTCCCAGGTCCTGACATTGTAACCGTTACACCACACTGGCTCTCCAGTTGTCAATCTGCAAGTGGCTGACCATGCAACCCAATACATGTCTACTCACAACAAATCTTATTGGGTTCAATGGGACACATAAGCGTGTGGGGCATTGCAGACCCAATCTCGAAAATTGTTTGGGATTGAGAATGCCAGGGTTGTATAGCTACTATTATTTCCATTGAATCACTGCAAAGTTTTTATATCTGACATGCCTCCTGGTGTGCTGAGCCTTCGGTGTGTCTGCACTTCATCTCTGCTCCAAATGGGCAGTAAAAGGGAAATGATTCAAGAACCAGCCTTCACTTCCATTGTCTATATCCACACATCTTTATATATTGTATAAAAGGTCAATTTGGACCAATATAGCTGTCTTTCTCAGTGAACATTTTTTCTGCACATCTCTGCTGTTTTTATGATTCGACGTAAACCACTAATCTTTATTGTTTAGCCAAAGACCATCACCTGCCATAAAACAGTACGATTGAATGCAGAAAAAAGGGGAAGTTTTTTAAATTAGGGTAGCACAGAAGAGCAAACTTTTAATACAGTATCTACTGCAAGCAGTGTGACAACATATTTGTTACGTATCAGACAAGCACTGTCCCACTGTTTTTTGGTTTTTTGGTACCTACTAAAGATGTTGGATAGTATTCAACTAACGTGCAAGCAGAAATCCCTGTGCTAATGGGACACAACTGGACCGTCCCCATCTCCTCCCCCTGTGTGCCCTGTCCCCTCCCCAAATTATTATGAGTAATGTAATAATAAAATTTTCATGCTGCCCTTCATCCAAGGATCACAGGGTGGTTTACAATATAAAAACCCCAAAATACACAACGTAGTAACAAACAAAAACAATATCTTCCACAGTTGGGGGAATCCCTAGAAGAGATCTAGGGGGTGCATGGGTGGTAAAATGGTGAATGCAATTCAGTGTAAACAAGTGTAAAACGATGACTGTTGGGTAAAAAATAATCATCTTAATTTCACATATATGCTAATGGGGTATGAACTGGTGGTGACTGACCAAGAATGAAACCTTAGGGTCATTGTGGATAGCATGATGAAGTTGTTGAACCAATGTGTGTGGCAAAGGTGAAAAAGGCAACCCCCATGTCAGGGATCATTAGGAAATGAATAAAAAATAAAACTGCTGATAACATACATACATACTATAGTGCAACCTCATTTGGAATACTGAGTACAGTTCTGGTTGCCTCACCTCAAAAAGGATATTGTAGAGTTGGAAAAGGTTCAGAAAAGGGCAACCAAAATTATCAAGGGGATGAAACGACTCTCCTGTGAGGAAAGGTTGTAGCTTTTGGGATGCTTTCGTTTTGGTCGGGAGTGAAGAGAGGGAACCCTGGGCGTGCCCGGCTTAAAATACCCTAAGCCACGCCTCCCCCCGGCCCGCCGATAGGCGGACGGGGTCGCGAGCACGCCCAGGGATTCCCCCAACTCTCGCGGGGGCCAAGGTTAGCCCCCGCGCTTGGGGAGGAGGGGCTAAACCGCAACCCCCTCTCCTCCCTATAGTCGGAAATGGCTTTGCCACAGCAACACGTTTCCTGTGTTGCTGCGTGT
Organism: Podarcis liolepis; assembly: GCF_965112155.1. Classification (NCBI taxonomy): domain Eukaryota; kingdom Metazoa; phylum Chordata; class Lepidosauria; order Squamata; family Lacertidae; genus Podarcis; species Podarcis liolepis. The sequence continues at coordinate 82,584,701 of NC_139555.1, read as the reverse complement.
GGCTTCTTGCTTCCTGTTCCTTGGACCTTGGCTTCCTGGCTCCCTGCTTCTTGATCCTTGGACCCTTGACTTTGTGACTCCTTGCTTCTCACCCCTCAGACCCTTAACTTCTGGACTCTCGTACCTGCTCCCACCCCGCTATCTTGCCCCCGTCCCGACGTCCTCAGCCGGGACTTTGATCGCTCGTGGACCGGACCGTGACAAGGCCCTTCTTATGTTCTCATGTTGTAGTTTTAGGGTTTAGCTACATGCTGGGATGCATGTAGCCCCACCCTTCAAGGATTTAAAAGCAAAACGAAGCTGCAATCTGACTATCAATATCAATTTTATTTAAATGCTGCCTTTCCATCCAATCTACAATATTCCCAATAAATTGGGAAGGGCTGAAGCTCAGTAGGTCACACATTCAATCCCTGGTGTCTGGGGAAAGATTCCTTGTCTAAAACCCCGAAGAGCCACTCCCAAAGATTGTAGACAATACAGTGCTTGATGGACCAAAGGTATGACTTCAGTACAAGGTAACTTCCTATGTAGTCAACACACAGCAAATTCACTATATGGCAACACGTAAATAACAATATTAGTTAATGAACCATTTAGCAATTCATCAAAACATGATTTAGGAATTTTGAGTGGTTTGTTTTGATTAACAGATGATAAGAGCATATCAAAACAAGTTGGAAGCAGAAGACTGGTGCAGGGAAGTACAAGTTCCTCTATCCTTTCTGCTGGGGTTGATTTTCAGCACACAACACACGCAAATATATACACAACCACCTAAGGGGATATGAAGCCTGCCCTGACACCCTGCATGTGTGCATCTTCCAAGGCAAATTGCAGTTTTCATGACTTCATTTTGGGAGAGGGTGAAAGCTTCAAGGAAGCATCACATAGGACTTAGTGTCTTGTGGTCTATATCAGGAACATAGGAAGCTGTCTTATACTGAGGCAGGATGAATAATAAATAACAGTAAACAAGAAAAAACCCAGAAAATAAAAGTGGTATTAAATAGTGTGTTTATAACACACACACACACATCTTATTAAACTACATCAATTATGATACAAAGATACAAAATCAAATAATACAGGTGAGAAAATATATGAGATTGAAAATAATTAAGCGTTCAAAAAGGTTATTTCTAACAATATTCGATTTTCTGAATAATATTTGATTTTGTTGTATCATATTGTATAACAATAGATAATTGTATAATATTTCATTGTTTTATATTGTATCATAATTGATATAGTTTAATGTGATGCATGTCTCTCTCTCTCTCTCTCTCTCTCTCTCTCTCTCACACACACACACACACACACATACACACACACACACACACACAGTAAAATACTGCTTTTATATTCTGGGTTTTGTTCTTGTTAGTACTTTACACTGACTCAGACCTTTGGTTAATTAAGCTGAGTATTGCCTACACTGATTGGCTGTGGTTCTCCAGGATTCAAACTGGGGACATTCCTAGACCAACTTGGATTTTCCAGGGATTCTACTTGGGACCTTCTGCATGCAAAGGAGAGACCCTTCCCCTTAAACTACTGAGCCACCCTAAGCCTACTGCTTGCTAATAAAATCCTAGAACAAACATTTTGTAGTGATGTTGAGGAGAGAATTAATAATCTCACCCCCCCCCCTCTCTCTCTCTCTCAGGTTATGTTTCCTTAAGGTTGAATGGATTCGTTCCAGTTCAGGGGTGTAATGAGGAGGTGCTTCTCTGGAGCAAACTGTACAATGCCAAAATAATGCTACAAGTGTTTCTTTTAAAATGAGGTGTCAGGGTGCTTCCCATCTCATCTGAGCAGTCATAGAACTGTCAAGCAAACGTCAGTGCACAATGCTTATCAAAAGAAAAGGCATTCCTTTTTATTATGGCAAAATGAGCTACAATGAGCTACACTCCTCCTCTAACAGGAAATTAACTGTATGCATGTGCTATTCATACAGACAGTTTGTGAAATCATATCCTATTTTGCAAATAAGTTGGTTTCATTCTATCAGATCAGTTCCACTAGGAAATAATGCACTGGTGTAAGTTTTTCTCCCTGGCTTGCGTAATTAGGTGATAAAATACACAACAGCATATTTTTTTAAAAAAACATTTGTAGCTATGTAGATTCAAGGCTTGCATATTGCTTACCTAAAAACCAGAATACCTAAGAGAATTAATGTCAGGGGGAAGAGTAAAGACGAATAGTTTTTCAAAAGTAGGGGATACAAATGAAATAATAATAGTAGTAATAGTAGTAGCAGTAGCAGCAGTAGGTTTGAATTCAGGGCAATGGGGTTTTGATTTTTTGGAACTTTATGATATGGTACCTGCATGCTGGAATATTTTAAAGAAATACAGTATATACATGAAGGAGCATCTCCACCCCATCATTCAGCCCGGACACTGAGGTCCAGCTCCGAGGGCCTTCTGGCGGTTCCCTCACTGTGAGAAGCGAAGTTACAGGGAACCAGACAGAGGGCCTTCTTGGTAGTGGTGCCCACCCTGTGGAATGCCCTCCTATCAGACAGCAAGGAAATAAACAACTATCTGACTTTTAGAAGACATCTGAAGGCAGCTCTGCTTAGGGAAGTTTTTAATGTTTGATGTTTGATCGTGTTTTTAATATTCTGTTGGGAGCCGCCCAGAGTGGCTGGGGAAACCCAGACAGATGGGCGGGGTATTAACAACAACAACTACTACTACTACTACTACTACTACTACTACTACTACTAACCAGGCATGATTTTAACGGCAGCACAGGATAGTCTGAATTTCAGCTATGTCTACATCTATCCCTCTGCTGCCCCTATTTTGATCACTGAGTGAATCTTTCACCACACAAAATAGTCCCTGCAAGACATATCACTGCGCAGGATGTTGTAGGAATATGGTGAACAAGAACTTGCTATACTTCAACATTCTGCTTCATGCTGAGAATTCTGAAGTAGTTAAATTAGGCTTCCAAAAAGCAGCCATTGTACACACTTGGATGTTGATTGCAAGTATTATCTGAAGAGACTCATTCGTTGCATTTGAAGAAAATTGCTGCTATCTGAAAGGCCCCATTTTCTGCTTTCATACTTTTTCTGATGGCTTCACAGCAGCTTCACCAGGAGGTAGGTGACTAAACAGCACCATCCCTTTCAAATAGCTGTTGCTTTATTTTTTGTGGGGGGGCTGGGAAGGAAGGAAGTGAAAGGAAAAACACACACCCTAATGTCTGGGAAAGGGAATCTCATTCTATTTTGGAACAAAAGGACAGATTGCATTGCGGTTTGCCGTCACTCTGGTTTACATGCGCAAAAAGAATTATGGCAAGATGAAAGCAGGTTCTAGGCAGTGGCGTAGCGTGGGTTGTCAGCACCCGGGGCAAGGCAAGTAATTTGCGCCCCCAACCCGTGGATTTGCGCCCCCTAACCCTAACCCCCAGATGTTGCGCCCGATGCGGCCGGCCCCCCCTGCACCCCCCACGCTACGCCACTGGTTCTAGGGGAGAGTATGTTGCCTTCCAGCTTCAGAACCTAGTGCTGTAGGGTCTCTTCAAGGGAACTGGTGGCCCTGATGAAAGAGTGCGCTACAAAAAAAAAAAAAAGACCCTGCTAATCTAACGATACAAGGGTGAGGGGAAAGGTGTCCCATACACGTGATCTTACCATACATGATGTAGAAAAGAAATACACATTTTCTTTTATTCTGATGTAATTCTTCCTTGTGATTCTTGTTTTGAGATGGGATTATGGGTTTCCTGATTCATTCAGCCTTCTAGTTGTTGCATTGTGGAGAATGGCTGTGTGAGAACCACCCTCTAGTGTCATAGAATCATAGAATTGTAGAGCTGGAAGATACCCCAAGGGTCATCTAGTTCACACACACACACCTGCTTGCTTTGACAAATGCTGGGTGAAACCAAATATGTAGTTGCCATCTCAGAATCCTAGTTAAATTCCTATTGAGTATGGTCCAGGTACCATGTTTAGGTCAACACTATGTTCTCTGATCTGCGTTGTGTGACACACACACACACACACACACACAAATATGTGATTGAATTAAAAATAACTTTGAATTGAATTAAAATTGCCCAACGTTCTACCACAAAAGGAATTTTATTCATGTTTAGTTCACCTGGAAATGATAGGAACAGGAACTACTTTCAGGTGTAATTCAGATATATTTGTAGTAATTCAGTTAATTTGCTCATCTGAATTAGTTTATTCCAAGCACTGCCCCTGTGTCATTGGGGCACAGGTTACAAAGAGCAGATCTACATTCTCCAGACAGGGCACAACTAGAGCACCAGCCTCAGTTTGCTAGAAGGCTCTCGCCGCTGAGTCCATCTGTGTCTCCATGGATAGCCTGATCCAATAGCTCCAGGACACAATGCTAAGATAGTTTTACTCAAAGACACTAGATTTGGGCAACATTTACCAAAAATACGAATGCGCATGCAGTCTCAAAACAGATAAATCATAAGGCCTTTCAAAGCCTCCCCAATAATAATAACATAGGTGCTATCTGGTTCCACAGGGCTTAGCAACACATATTCATTTGCATATGGCTGAGATCCTTGCCTTCAAACCAGTTTTCTGTAGAAAGGACTGCATGACAAGAGCAGCTTTGACCTCTACGAGTCAGACGTCATTATCTGCACTAGGGGCAGGTATTCCTGAGAAGGGCTTGGCCTTCCTGCTGAGGCCAAGCCAACTAGAAGAACCTGAATACCCATTAGCTGTAGTAATGAGGGAGTCTATTGCTTTGTGCAAAGATTGAAGACCTACATGTGGAAGCCTTGCCCAGCTGAAGATCATTATTCAAGCATATTTGTAAGCTTCCTTGAAGACCTAAATAGGGAAAAGTCTGGATAAATGGATGAGGGGAAGAGTAGGAGGGAACTATTTTGTAATAATAAGGGACACATCACATTATTAATTCCATTATGATTTCCCAATGGATAAAGTGGCTGTTGCTCACCTGTTACACAATGAGGAATTTATTACATCATGTTCTTATTAGTTGTAGGTTTTGTAGGATCCCAATTTAGATGCAACCTTACTTTATAGTACATGTTGCCTGAGCCAAGAAATTTGTACTAACATAGGGTTGCCATACATCTCTAGCAGTGTCTGGGGGGAAATCTGGAAAATGTCTGGAAAATCTGGACATCTGGCAGCCTGATTTTCTATAAAAATAGTTCAAAAACAGCATCTGTCCAGATTTTCACTGTTTGAAATATGGCAACCCTAAACATCTTGAATCAACATAAGAAGAACTATTTTTCTTTAGGGACTAGATCTCAGTTCCATTTGACTCCTTGGTGGGTAGGAGGATGAGAGATAACTGAATTCTCAGTTTCCATCCATTAATATTGCAGTAGAAAGGGGATATATATTATGTAGCGGCCTTGCCGTATTTATACACCCACCACACTTGAAGGGAATATTTTGCAGCCCTTGCTACCCTGTTTAGTGGAAACAATTCATTAAAAAACATTACTGGTTAGCTGTGTTTCTGTACACTCCCATGGACACTTTAATCACATTATAAAAAAAGATGGGTGTAGGAATTTAAACTATTTCTCAAATACACACAAAGGATGAATATCTATTTTTGATAAAAATTGTGTTGCCATTTTCCTTATTTTAATGTGACTGATTTTCTCACTTACATTAAATATGACTATAAATAGTGTAAGGTAGGTAAAGGTAAAGGACCCCTGGATGGTTAAGTCCAGTCAAAGGCGACTATGGGGGTGAGGTGCTCACCTCCACTTTCAGACCGAGGGAGCCAACGTTTGTCCACAGACAGCTTTCTGGGTCATATGGCCAGCATGGCTAAACTGCTTCTGGTGCAAAGAAACACCGTGACAGAAACCAGAGCGCACAGAAATGCCGTTTACCTACCCATTGCAGCGGTACCTATTTATCTACTTGCACTGGTGTGCTTTCGAACTGCTAGGTTGGCAGGAGCTGGGACAGAGCAACGGAAGCTCATCCCATCGTGCATATTCGAACCACCAACCTTCTGATCGGCAAGCCCAAGAGGCTCAGTGGTTTAGACCACAGCGCCACCCACGTCCCTAAATATTACAGTAACAGTATATTAGGGACAGCTTGCTCAAGAGATCCAGAAAGGATGCTCCATATTGTAATTTGAACTTTTATTGCTTGGGAAATATTTAATTGGGCTATTCATCAGTGAATGAAACATTTATTTTCCTTTGTATGGTAGCTGAGGATTTTCTAATGTATGGGTTATCTGTTTGCTTTCTGAAGTAAATATTTGCTTCCTGGTTAAATTGAAGATTTGAAATACTTTGGTTCAGAAGGTTAAACTACTTCTCTTTTTGAGTGTAACAGATAATTTTTCAGAGCTCTACTTCTAGATAGCTCTGTGTGTGTGTGTGTGTGTATGCAGGCCACCTATTCAGACCACAAAGACACATTCCAAGGTTGTCTACAACTAACCAGCCACATTAAACCTATATAAAATCACAAGTAAATCCTCCATAAATCTATGAGCTACGAATATAACCCCTGTGATACACAACACCAGTTTGCTCCGAAGACGATAGGAAATAAAGGTTTTATCTACCTGCCCACCCTGGCGTTATGGACCTCACACTCTCTGATTCCCACTCACTGACACAGGCAGAGCGCCAGGTGTTGAGAGATGACAGAGGGGCTTCCAGACTGAAGGCTGCTTTTTAAAATCTCTCATTCCAGAGCTCTCTCTCTCCCTCTTTACAGTCTCAGAAGGTTAACCACCAGGACCAAGAGGCATGTAAGGGCTCAGTTGGAATTGGCATTCTCATAACAAGTAATCTGCTCACAGTGACCTGTCCAGGGTCCTGAAAACCCTCTCTCTGGCTGCTCTTGTTCATGAACTATATCCTGCGCAGGCGTGCTGTGGAATCTGGATCACATATTTGACTCAACCAATTCCTGTTTGTTTGCTGATCACACTATTAGTCTACTGTGATTTGTCCATCCATGGGATGTGGGCATGACACTAGTGTGGTTCCCTGCTCCACAAAATGTTCTGCACTTTCCCACCAGAGAAAAGGAACACTGGGGGGGGGGGAGGGAACCCCACACAGACTTAACAAGTAGCTGCCTAAAGATGGAGGGCACAAGGAGAAGGGGACGACAGAGGATGAGATGGTTAGATAGTGTTCTCGAAGCTACCAGCATGAGTTTGACCAATCTGTGGGAGGCAGTGGAAGACAGAAGTGCCTGGCATGCTCTGGTCCATGAGGTCACAAAGAGTCGGACACGACTAAACAACAACAACCAATACACATGTGCCACCTGGAACACAGGTTTAAGTACTGGGTACCATTTTATGGGTTATTTGCTCTTAAGATGGTGAAGTAGCACCCTAATTCTGAATAAAAGATCACAGTTTGCTGTTTGGACTGAAGAGCAACAATTGAAATGTCTTGAAGGAAGAGGAGGTAACTGGTGCTTCCTGATCACCTGATTCCCTGATTACAGGGATTCCGTGCAGAGGTTACCTTTTGCTTGCTAGGACGGCATGCGGTTCCTCCAATGGACCAATTGCTTCTCTACTAGCCTTGTTATCAGGAATTTCCATCTTTTGTTAACAGAACAACCTAACTGCATTCCAGCATTCTATATGTTGCACTGTTTTACAGACCTGGTTTGGTGATTAATTTTATAACAAAACACAACTACAGAATGAGTCTATTCTGTGTGTAGGCAAAGCACAATGAGACTTGGGGGGGGGGGGCTCTTTTTGCCTTTAAGTAAACCTTTCTTGTTTGCAGGCACAAGTCACTTTTTACTGCCTGATGAGCAAGGATGGCAACTAGTGATGAAAAACTATTAGTTGTACCTTATGTTGCCACTCACCTCCAGTTTTTGTTTTCTGCTCCAGGCCTGCATGGGGGAACTTGAATTACTGGCTGTTTGTTTGTTTGTTTGTTTGTTTGTTGTTATAAATATAATTCTTAGGAAAAAGTGAAATGCTAAATTATCATGTAACACTGTAAAAATTAATCAGCCAGTTTAAAAGAAGCTTATATTGAATTATTTTGGCCTTGGCAAAATATCATGCAACATGTTTATACACACACACACACACACACACACTTTAATAATTACTGTTGTGGAATGGATGGAAATATTTCCCAGAGATACAGTCAGATGGACTATAGCCAAACAACTCTAGAGGCTTGTATTGATAGCAGCATCAGCACATTGATGTGCATTGTCCTCCTCAGGAGTGCTGCTCAATATCTAAGGAATTCAAAATGTTCAACATAGGCACAACTTGTTTCTTACCACAAAAAAGATAATTATTAATTGATTGCATCTTTACAATGCAGACATTCATAGACACACATCTAAAGTGAAAAAACTGGAATTTTGATTGCTTTCATTTACTTTGAAAGAATGGTCAGCATTATGATCTAGCATCCAGGTTTACCCTTCGTATTGCTGCAAAATGAAGCATGTCACCTTATCGTATAATAAAAACCGGGAGGCCAAAGTGTTACACTGTAGTAATGCAAATGGCACTTGCATATTTTCATTACTTGGTTCAAAGATGAGTACTGCTATATTGCTGCACTGTACGATCCCTCCCTTTTCTCTCTTGGTTACCATGGGTAACACACATTAGAATAGATTAGCTGCAGTACCTGAACACACCTCATTGTTCTGGGCGTAATCCAGAGAAAATGAGGAGTGGCAAAATGCTGTGTAAAGGCAACTATTTATGATGTGCAGCAATGGGAGGTGCTTTCCCCTTAGTCATAAGACTTAGTGCCATCACGGTATTAGAACCAGCATTTGTAGCTTGATAACTGTACAAACACAGTGGAGGATGGAATAGTCCCTTGAAAAAACAAGCTTGGCCCATTTTTTGAATTGCAGCTGCTTCTCTTCTGCTCACAGAAATGGAGCTGGACTGAGGAATGTTAATTTATATATTTGAAACATGTACCGGTATGTTGCACTTTGTTAACATTGAAGGTGATGTTGATGGGTAGGCAAACTAAGGTCCGGGGGCTGGGGTCAGCCCAATCGCCTTCTCAGTCCGGCCCACGGACAGTCCAGGAATCAGCATGTTTTTACATGAGCAGAATGTGTGCTTTTATTTAAAATGCATCTCTGGGTTATTTGTGGGGCCTGCCTGGTGTTTTTACATGAGCAGAATGTGTGCTTTTATTTAAAATGCATCTCTGGGTTATTTGTGGGGCATAGGAATGCGTTCCTTTTACAGGGTTAAGAACTTAATTCGTTCTGGAGGTCCGTTCTTAACTTGAAACTGTTCTTAACCTGAAGCACCATTTTAGCTAATGGGGCCTCCTGCTGCCGCCGTGCTGGCAGAGCACGATTTCTGTTCTCATCCTGAAGCAAAGTTCTTAACCTGAGGTACTATTTCTGGGTTAGCGGAGTCTGTAACCTGAAGCGTATGTAACCTGAAGCGTATGTAACCTGAGGTACCACTGTATTTATTTTTTCAAAATATAGTCCGGCTCCCCACAAGGTCTGAGGGACAGTGGACTGAAAAAGTCCTGCTGAAAAAGGGACCTGCTGAAAAAGTTTGCTGTCCCTTGATATAAAAACACATGAAAAGACAGCTGTGGGTACAAGGAACCTTACGAGTGAAGAAGAGGAGGGACATCTTTATTTGGAGGTGGGGTGCTTGGCATGCAGAAAGTCCTAGGTTCAATCCCAAACATCTCCAAGTAAGGCTGAGAAGGACTCCTTGAAGCTCTTGAAAGCTGCTGCCAGTGTTGACAATCCTGAACTAGATGGATCAATGGTAGGATTAGGTGTAAGACAGTTTCCTTTGCTCCTCTGCCTAATCTGGAAGCAAAGAAAATTTCATTATTTAGTGCGGAACAAGCATCCTAAGAGTTGTGAATGTTGACCTCTATGCTAGAACGTATCTCATCTTGGCTGTGAGACCTGGAATACCTGCTCTTGGCATTGCAGGCCTTTTTTCTGCCTGGTCTGGGGGGAGGGGGCTGACTGACTCCAGCTACAAAAGCTGAGGCTGCTGAAGAGGTCAGAGACCATCTTGGCTGTCTCTTAGCGCAGACCCAGGTCATTGAGTCTGAGCTTCCACAGCTGTGGAACCACAATTGGCAGGATCGGCAGCAACAGCAGCAGGTAAGTTCTATGCTTATGATAATATTTTATTGTCTTGCTAACTTGTTGTTGTTGTTTAGTCGTTTAGTCGTGTCCGACTCTTCGTGACCCCATGGACCAGAGCACGCCAGGCACTTCTGTCCTCCACTGCCTCCTGCAGTTTGATCAAACTCATGCTAGTAGCTTCAAGAACACCATCCAACCATCTCATTCACTGTCGTCCCCTTCTCCTTGTGCCCTCCATCTTTCCCAACATCAGGGTCTTTTCCAGGGAGTCTTCTCTTCTCATGAGGTGGCCAAAGTATTGGAGCCTCAGCTTCACGATCTGTCCTTCCAGTGAGCGCTCAGGGCTGATTTCCTTCAGAATGGAGAGGTTTGATCTTCTTGCAGTCCATGCAGTCCATGCTAACTACGCTGTTTTAAATGTGTATTTTGTATTTGACTTTCTCTAGTAATGTTTTCTTTTGAAATGTTAAGTTTTTTTGTTTGTTAATTTTGCTGCTTTAAACGTGCATTCTGCATGTGACCTCCTTTGTAATGTTTTCTTTTGAGATCTTTAAGGCAATGTTTTAGTTTCCTGTTAATTATGCTGCTTTGAATGTACACATTATATTTGACTTTCTTCTGTAATGTTTTCTTCTAGACTGTTTTATTTGATGTTTTAATGTTTGAGAATTTTTTCCTTAAAAATAAAAAAGTGGTATAGAAATGAAATGAACAATAATAACAATCCAAGTCAATATTCTTCATGAAATATATTGGATTCCCATGTGGACTTCCTGGGTACGAAACGTTCAGAAAATGCTGGATTATGTTATATGCTTTAAGGGAAAACTCCTTAAAGATGTTACACTGGAACATATATTACAATACAAAGAACACCATAGAATAGTTATTTTAATTGTAAAGCCTTTATTTCTAATCTATGCATGGTGGAACAGTCTCATTTAAAACTGGAGCAAAAATAAAAATAAGAATCCAATTTTATCATGTAGATACCACTAATGCTCAAAAATAAACAAGCTCAATTTTAAACAGCTTTAAAGTGAAACCTACAGTAAATTCCATTTTTATAAAGTGTATATTTGCATAAAGTTGAGAAGCATTTCAATTCTTTGTGAAGATTTTAATCTGTGACACAAGGTGCTCTGCGTAGCTACTGGCCTTCAATGGGGTTGCGTGTTCCCATCCACAGCAGCAGATGCATCGAGCAAATTCAGTGGAATCCAGGATGATGTCACAATGCCATTGCATGTCCATTTCTTCCTTTTTCTCCTTCCTTCTCCTTCCTTTCTCCTCCACCACCACCACAGAATCCCACCCTTCTCCTCATTGGCAGTAATCCCAAGGAATCACAGGAATGATTAACTGCATTGTACCTAGCACAACCATGGAAGAAACTGAGATTAAAATGCCACCCCACTGAAAGCCCTGCTTTCCTTTCTTCCCCACACTGAGCATGGCCTGGAGGCATGAGATACAGCCACCTACTGAAGCTATGCGGGTTTGCATCTGCTCAGTGCCTGGATTGGGGCACCACCTGGAAACTCATTGTATGTCAACTTCAGTGCCACACTGGAAGAAAGGCAGGAAACACAGGAACTTCTATAAAATAAATGGCAGGGCTTGGTCCATGGGCATAGGATGCAGGCACATGCTAAGATAAGCAAGTCTGGGTTCAGCCAGCGCCTGGCTGGAAGACTATCTGGAAGCACCTTGGTACCCCACATTGAGTTCCATGAAGGAAGGAAGGTGGGATCTAACTGTGCTAAATTAACCTGCCCACTGAGAGGCTGCACCACAGTGAAAGTGTAGGTGACTTGGAGAAGAGGCGTTTACAAATAGTTTGCACAAGACTCCACATACAGTCAGACCGCACTCTGCCCTCCCACCTTTCGATTGCTGCACGCAGCTTCAAATAATCAAGTTACTTTAGAAATGTCATCTAACATGCTTTTGTCATTGCGTCCATTGTATATTGCTTTCAAAAAGAGCATGGAAAAATATTGTACGGTTTTGTTTGTGGTGCACACTTTGGTTAAATCCCTTTTCTCTCTCTCTCTCTTTCTCCTTGAACTTTATGGATCCGTCTGTCCGTCTCCCACGCTGGAAAAGATGCTTTGTGTTCTTCGCATCATCATCATGCCTTTCTCTGGACCATTTGTGTTCCAGCTGTGCTCTCTTTGTGAGAAAGTGGCCCAAAACCTTAGTGAATCATAACTTTATGTAATGCATGCGTCACTTTCCTAGGGCATTCAGCATATAACTTCCACCAAAAAGAAGCAAAATGAGCTGCTGTTTTATGTCCCCTTTAAAGTCACCGCAATAGAAAGTGGAATCTATAAGCATCTCGGTCATTAAAGAGGCCTTTAGAAAAGTTGCAGAGGCCAGATGATTAGGACAAAAGTTTAAAGGCACCCTTTCCCCTCCTTGGCTTTTTCATTTTCAAGTATGCACCTGTAGTTGTTTCTTTCAGCCAAGCAATCCGACTGGTATTCATATTTGATTTCCTGTTTAGGCGATGGGGAAAAGAAAACCCTGCTAAGGAGATCTAATATTCCCTATTTTTATCTAATCTTAAAATATGAAAGGGGCCAGCTGCTTCTGAAAGGCAATGTACACAGGTAAAGGTAGATGAACAAGGCTTGCATGTAAGAAATAGTTTAATGTCAGGTAGTTACCAATCCTATTTATCTTCAAGTCAATGTTGGGAAGGAAATTCAAAAGAAAATGGCCTTTTGAAAATTCTTAACCCTGGGTAGTATATTGGAAAGTTGAGTGAAATGATTTTACAGTTTTTTCCCCTGGGGCGAGGAGAATTTCCTCAGCTGTTTACTGGGAGTGGCGCTCACAATAAGTTAGGAGTGTGTAACTTGTCACCCTTCTCATTTTGATAAAAACCCTTTACATCCTTTATGCTGGCTGGGACAGATGGGAATTGGAGTCTAACAGTGTCTGAAGGGTCACAGTTTCCTCACTCATGCTATAAGTAGTGGCAGTAGTGTAGTATCTTTCACTCCCCACCCCGAGAGTTCTCTGCTTTTTTGCTACTACTCCAAATGGTGGCAAAAGCAAATGCACTGTGCTAAATGTCTTCAACTTTGCCTCATTCTGGGGCACTTTGGGGGTGGGGAATGACCGCCCCCACAAAATAAATGGTGAATATTTGGAGAAAATTCTGCAACGGGGTCTTCCTTTTTTAGGGGAGTGAGAAAGAAAAAGAAAACCAAAGGATTATCTCCGAAAAACAATTATTCTGTGAACTTATAGCATTAACCTCTACATCTTTTAATCAACACAATAATAGAGGCAGAAGGCGAGAAATGGATCTGATATATAACCTTTCTAAATATAAAAAGGAACATTTAAAATAAAGCTTATATTTCTATTTCTCCTAGTGCTACTGCTATTAACAATGATATGGAATATATCATAGCCAAAGTTAAACATTTTAAAGTCCTGTTCATTTAAAAGTGACTGGATCATGACCATTAATAGTGATGACATTAAAGGTTATGTATGGAAAATGGGAGGCGTGTCTATACCCCTGCTTCTTTACCATGTATACAGGATTTTCCACTTGTCAGAGTGCGATCCAGCTTTTAGAGGGGGAATATTTGATTGCTTGACATCTTCAGGGTTTTAGCCAGAATGGCTCTCTGGAGATCAAGTGGTTCACTTTCATATTATGGTTAGAATTCTCAGGCATAGTAAAGAAACATGAAAAGGATGAATCAATTTACTCTATGGGATACATTTGCTACCCTCCACACTTTTAGTGTTTGGGCCATAATGGTGGCTGGTGCCCATTGGGGTTGGTGGGCCAGAAGGCAGGGAGCCTGATAATAGGTGGAGTCAGAGCCAATGGCAGGCAGAGCCACCTAGTTCCAGAAGAAGCTGAAATCTAAGGCTGCCCCCTCAACTAGCAGCAAGGAAGAAGGCAGGCAGGTGAGGGCTGGCTGAGGGGGGCAGGCAGACTGAGGTTGGGGCGGGCAGTGCCCTATTTGCCCCAACAGACTAGCTTCCATTGGCTTTGGGCGCTTGCTTGCACCTGGAGAGCAACCCCTCGAAACACAGACACAGTTTCTTCGTTCCATTAAAGAATTGGCTGACTGCAAAGCTAAACATTGCCTTGAGAGTTCCTTAAGTGAATATGGCAGAAGATCAAAATCACTGACTATCTAGACACAAAGCTCACCTCACCGCTACTCTGCAGCACTGACAACTGCCAAGATGGCAGCAGCATTAGTACAAATCTATTGGGCCTAGCATCTAGACCCTGAGTGAAAGGGTGGTCCGGCTGTTGCTGCTTGATATTGATAAACCAGCATTTCCAATGGCAGCAGCTATGGTGCTGTATAGTTGGAAGCTGTGATTCATATTCCCACTGTGGGGCACAAATGTAGAATGCATACAGCTGCACATGATGTACATATTCTCCTTTTTAGCATCATCTATGTCAGGGGTGGCCAACCTTTTTGGACCAGTGGGCACATTTTGAATTGAAGTGTATCATTAAGGATTTGTTTTATACATTACTTTTTTATGTAGCAGCACCTAAATTATGGAACTACCACAAGCACCATCCCTGGGAAATCTGGCAAGCCTTTATTTAGGAGAACCTTTTATAACTCGTTTTAATCTGGATGGGCTGGCATGATTTTAAAGAAGACTCTTTAACTGAGGTGTTTTATGTTCTTTAATTATGTTGTGATTTTATTGTTGCTTTATTTTATTTTTTAAAATTATGTGATGCTGCATCGTTTTAAGTATTTGCAAGCCACCTGCACAAATATGTAAGATAAAGGAACACATTTATGGAAAATTCAGGGTGCGTAGAATCTCTTCCCTTGATTTCCCCATGCTCCTACGGAATATTTGAATTAATTCCTTTTGATAATATTAGCACAATGTTTGCAATGAAAGTGGCCAGACAATGACCACAAAAACTATTGTTGAGCCAGATTCTTGTGTTTCACATGAGCCAATAGCAAAGGTTCGTAAGACAACGATAATCTTGATCAGTAATATACTCTGGAAATAAAAACAAATTCAGCTGGTTTGGATGTGGCAAATGTTACAGCACCAAAAAGATTAAATCACAATATTGATTGAATTCAACATTACTTTGTCCAGAATTAATATAGCTCTATTCACAGCAAGATGGTTCAGCCACAGTGCATGTATACAAAATATTACAGATGTTTAGTGTGTGTGTACGATAAAACAATTAAAAAGTCAGTTTCCTTACTTC
Organism: Podarcis liolepis; assembly: GCF_965112155.1. Lineage (NCBI taxonomy): Eukaryota > Metazoa > Chordata > Lepidosauria > Squamata > Lacertidae > Podarcis > Podarcis liolepis. The sequence continues at coordinate 82,569,318 of NC_139555.1, read as the reverse complement.
TAGACTAGATGCACAAAGAGGGATACAGTGGCTGTACCTCTTATTGGAGACTAGTTTAGTAGATTACATCTCTCGTGTTGTGCATTTACTGTGTGTACTCTCACTGTGTTCCATCTCCAACAGTTTAAGATACATAGCTAGAACGCTATTGACTGGAAAGGCAGTAGTGAAGTATAGACATGTGGTGGTAGGCTCACCAACGTGGTATGCCACTGTTTATGTCAAAACCACGCCTCTTAAGAAAGATGAAAGAATCAGTGGCGTAGCGTGGGGGGTGCAGGGGGGCCCGGCCGCACCGGGCGCAACATCTGGGGGTTAGGGTTAGGGGGTGCAAATCCACGGGTTAGGGGGCGCAAATTACTTGCCTTGCCCCGGGTACTGACAACCCACGCTACGCCACTGGAAAGAATAGCACTAAGGTGATCTACAGCTGCAGAGATTGCATGACTGTTTCATTCTTTACCCCCCAAAACAGTTGATTTTTTTCTTGTGGAACCGTGGAGGCAACCATGAGGAAATCATAGAAGGGAAATGATTTGATGGTATATCATGTAGATGTTGCATAAAATTATATGTATGATAGTGCATGGGTATTGCTATTACGTCTATAGGCAGGTATCAGATCAAAAGTTTCAAAACACAGGAGACTTTCTGGAGCAAGTGTCTGAAATAAATTACCCCCAGTATGTTCTGTATAGCTCTGTACTATTAAGGTCAATAAAATAAAAATAATAATCAGTGCTTTTTCCTTTCTTCTTCTAGAAAAAGGGTGCTGGTACTCACCAAGAAATTGTTACAGCAAGTGCCGCACTTTTAACATTTGGGAGGGACAAGGTGTGGGTACTGTGTACCTTGAATACCCGGGGAATTCAGCACTGATGATGATGATGATGATACCTTTATAACGGGGATGTCTAGGAGCCTGTGTTTAATTATATTAGCACATTTATACGAAATGTGCATCCATTATTAAAACAGTCATACATATAAATAAAAACAGACCTTGGAGGCTACGTTTTGGGCGTATGTTTGCAAGCACGTGCGCCCACCTATTTCTGCCAAGGTGAGCTGGCCTTGCGCCACTATTTTCAATCCACCCTCGGCTGGCCACCGTTCGCCTTGAAGGCGTGCGAGCAATTGGGCTGCGCGCGAACCTGAGCATCTCTGGAGCGGGTAGGGCGCCTCCCGCCAAGCCTTGGGCAGCGGGGTGTCGGGTCTTTCCCTCCCATCTCCGGGCTTGCAGAGCGCAAAGGGAGATGCCGGGCGCCGGGGGGGAAAGAAGGCAAGCCTTTGGAGCGCTGCTGCTGCTGCTTTTGCTGCTGGAGGTCCAGTTTGCAGCCGGCCCCTTCCGAGGAAGCTCGCTGCTGCCCCCGGCGGAGAGCGCGAGGCGCGCAGGCAGCTCCTCGGGAATGCTGGGAACGTTGAGTCAGGGACTGGCGAGGCAGGGAGTCGGGCTGGCGGCTGGCTGAAGGGAGCCTGGGCGCGAGGGGCAGGAGGGAAGCGGCGGCGGCGGCTGGGGGAACTACGGGAGCCTCTCCCGACTGCAGCAGGTCCCTCCTCCTCCTCCTCTCGCCTCGTACCTGTTCCCCCGGCTCCTCTCGCCTCACCGCCTCTCTCCCCGCTGCAATGGGCTGTCGGCGAGGCAGGATGCTGTGAGATCCATGTGAGGCGGACGCGAGAGAGACGGATGCAATGATTGGAAAGGTGAGGGGCTCCAGCGCGGATATGGCCGTGGTGGATTTGGGTGCATCCATTTGGACGCACACGAATTGTACCTCGGGCGTTTCAAAGCATCAAAGGGTCGACAAGGGCGGGCTGGGGGGGGGGGGAATGAGAGAGTCCAAGGTGGGGGGAGGCTTTCCTTGGAAAGACAAGAGCCTTTGCTCCATGATAAACGCCTGCTGATACATTTGCCCGAGCTGGCATCTGGCTCCCGCGGAAGCACCGACGCTTGCAATTTCTCCTAGAAAACAGCCATGCAGTTGCCAGGGCGGGTTTGTGTGTGAAGAGAGAGCGAGATCCATGGAGAATTACTATCCTGTCCAACGCCTTCTTTGCACGGGCTCGGTACGGCGGGCTTTGGAATAAGAGTTGACATACGTTGTGCCTAGCTTTGGGGTTTTTGATAAAAACAAATGTTAAGGGGAAGAGGCTTCCTTCTTCCCCAGCAAGCCCCCTCGCCCCGCCTCGCGCTTGCAAGGAGGAGGATTCCCAGGAAGAAGCGAGGATATTCTATTAGCAGTTATATAATGAACCGAGGCAATACGGAGCTTTGTACATTTTAGTATGCTCTGGGGTTGAAAGATTATTTGGGGCGGCTGTAAGATCAGGATACCTAATGTGTAACCTGCACAGATTTGAATGGCACGCATGTCTTGCCTTAGTGTGTGTGTGTGTGTGTGTGTGTGTGTGTGTATCTATATCTATATCTGTAGCGCAAATATCTGTAGTAATAATGTGGTGGAGGAGCCCCCCTCCCCGTTTTATTAGTGTGTGATTGATTTCTAGGCGGCTACCTGCTAAGCCTAGGATGGATGGAGGGGGATCTACTCCCTTAGCTGCGAATTTCCGTTTTGATAGACAAGCCGCAGGGCCACTTGCATTGGCCCGAACGGGCTCCTGGCTGTGAGCTCAGCCAATCGGTGCGGCTGGGGGGGAGGGCAAGTCCTCTTGTCAGGGTTAGTTTCCTGCTTGGCTTTTTAAATCAGTGGTCTCACTTAAGCGTTTGTTTGGTGTCTTCCCCTCCCTCCCCTTTTCTCCACCGCAGTGAAAGAAAGGGGGAGGATTCCCCCTGCCTCTCCCCACTCGGTCACCATTGACTCCCCTGCCCTTTATGATTCACAGGGTGATGGAGAGGCACCTTCCGTGAAAGATCATTTGTGGCGGTGCCCTTCCTCTTTTGGAAGGGGAGAAAGGGTGATGGAGAGACTTATTCTGCATTCCAAAAAAGAAGCAAGTGTGGCAAAGATTTATCACCCACTGGTTTGCTCTTTATCTTCCTAAGGAGCAGATAGTCTCTCCCTTCACACCCCCAGGTTCTCTAGGTCCTTAGTTCTCAACTTTTTGAGACCCACCTTTAACTGAATCATTCATTTAGGGACCCATTTCTTCTTTTTCTTTTACCGCATATTTGTTTGATGGTAGTGCTTCTGTTGGTAAAAAGGTAAAGGTAAAGGTACCCCTGCCCGTACGGGCCAGTCTTGCCAGACTCTAGGGTTGTGCGCTCATCTCACTCTATAGGCAGACACTTCCGGGTCACGTGGCCAGCGTGACAAGCTGCCTCTGGCGAGCCAGCGCAGCACACGGAACGCCGTTTACCTTCCCACTGGTAAGCGGTCCCTATTTATCTACTTGCACCCGGAGGTGCTTTCGAACTGCTAGGGGATCCCTGCCGCGGGGATTCGAACCGCCGACCATGTGATCGGCAAGTCCTAGGCACTGAGGTTTTACCCACAGCGCCACCCATGTCCCGCTTCTGTTGGTGACACACCTTAAATCAGCCTGCGACCCAGTAATGGGTCAAGACCAGTGCTTTCTTTTTTGCTCTCTCTAGTAGTTAAATGGAACGACCTCAGGTAACCTAATCCCCAGTTCTCTTCTCTCCCAGCCGCTCTGGGTCCTGTGCTATCTGAAGGGAGAATGTCCCTGGCTAACACAGAGTTCAGCCCACAGAAGAGCTGCTACCACACAAGGGGTTAATTATTTCCATTGAAAGATAACACTCCTTGGTCTCACAAGAAGGACTTGCCAGTGACTGAGAGAAGGTCCAGCCAATTTCTTTGTGCCGTTTCACTTGTACTGTTCCTTCATTTGGTAGTAAAGCGTTTTCTCGGTTCTCATTCATTGACATACAGAGAAAGATGCATCTAGGAATGGTCTTGATGTTCTATGCGTACACTTACCTTTATAGTATAGGTCACATCTGTCAAAATATGCAACAATACCTTGGCCTTTGGCCCATCCCAGAAACTGACCTGGATACATTTAGACATTGCCGTCTTTCCGCTCCTGAAAATGTTCAGATGGATTTTATACTTGCAGACAGAGAGCACACATATACAGTGGTACCTTGGGTTACAGATGCTTCAGGTTACAGACTCCGCTAACCCAGAAAGAGTACCTCGGGTTAAGAACTTTGCTTCAGGATGAGAACAGAAATGCAGCAGTGGCAGCAGCAGCAGGAGGCCCCATTAGCTAAAGTGGTACCTCAGGTTAAGAACAGTTTCAGGTTAAGAACGGACCTCCAGAACAAATTAAGTTCTTAACCCGAGGTACCACTGTACACACTTTTGTACAGCTTCTGCTTTCTAAATGAATGTGGTGGTGGTAGTTTTGGAACTATGCTGTAATCTGACAAATGCACCATGATATTTCCTATACATGCCACATCTAAATTCTACCTCTCAGAGGGCTTTGACACACATTACCCTGGAGTTCATAGTCTAAAAGGTAGGGTGCATTTTTTAGCAAGTTGTTGCAGATGCCTAAAAAATCCTGCAATTTCTTGTTGATAGGAAAATCCAATATATGCACAAACACTCATCTCAAACAGAACATGATTAATAGTTGTTGTTTCCCCAGTGTCCTTCTCTTTGTTTTTGTAGCGATATCTCCCTTAACAGAGCAACTGTAGAGTCATATAGTCTTTATTTGATTCATCAATGTATTTATCTTTTCCCCTCCAAAGTCAAAAGTATTCTTTTCTGTATCAAAACCTAAAAATCTACCATGCTCTGGCAGTTTTGCATCTATACTACTGGATTTTCCTCATTGTTGGCTGTCTCTCCCCCCTACTGTTACTTTCCTCTCCAATATGTTCAAAAAGACTTTCTAATCAAATCTTTCTTTTATTTCACCATGATTGTATTAATGTTCTTAAATCTCTATATTGGCTTTCTCATATATATTCCAGTTTTTTTAAAACGTCCAGCCACTGACCACACTTCCCCTAACATCCTTTCTTGCTTCTACTAGTTTATTAAAACTCCTCCCCTGTCTGCCTTCTTCTACTCCAGTCTCATGCTATACTCAGAAATAACTTTGCCATCTTTTACAAATTATCCCTCTTTAAGTAGCTCCACAACTTCACATTAGCGTAGCTTTTCTGCTATCATCAATAGCCTTTCCTTACCTTTCCCTCTATAGCCATTAGCTGCATCTGTTATCTTTCTTCATTATTGCATCCTGACCCCACTGTTAATTCTACATCCTCTTAAATGATTTGTGTGAATACAAAATATTTGCCTTTGGGTGTACACATTCAATAACATGTCATGCTTTACATACAGCAGTGAAAATAGGATACTTAATTTCAACCTGTAGTTCTTGTGGCTTAAAGAACAAGATATTTATGGAAATTTTGTGTGTGTGTGTGTGTTTGTAAAGATTGTGTATGTGAAAATAGAATCTGAGGTGAATATGTGGTATAAGTGTACACATGGACACATTAAAAGAAACAAAGGACTTAGAATTAATGAGGAGACATAATATATTACAATGGAACATGCAGAGGTTGTATGTATATTACAAATCATTGGATCATTAGATTTTTGTAAAATAAAATGGAGAGAATGGTTTGTACTCTCTGGATCATTAGATTTAATTGTTTTTAAAATGTGAATGTCTGTAAAACACAAATATTTCAGTGGAAACATAATTGAACGGAAAAAACAACCCCTCTTAGGATAATCTGAGATGCGTATCTTAGTACTTGTGAGTTTACCAATGGGATAAAAGCATGCCAGATTTGATTAGCTAAGTTTTCTCTTTGTGTATATGGTGGAGTTTGATGGGTTATGTTAAAAATAAAATAAAAGGTAGGATCCATAGTTTCGTTCAGGGCTTGCAGATTGTGGTTAACGAAATTCAGCCTTCAAGGCTGGGAGATAAAAATGCAGGTATTCACACAAGGAACAGCAAAGAGAAATAATCTTCTCTCAAAATCTCAGGAAGTGACAATGGCACAATGACTAGATGCCCTATAAGCTGCATTGGAAAAATTACCTTCTGTTGCCGCAAAGATCAGCTGAATCCCAAGTAATTCAAAAAGAAGCGTGTTCTCTCCACATTTTGAAACTGTCAGCTATGTAACAGCTGATGAATCTGTTAGGAATAGCATTACAGTGGTTCTAGGGATGGGTTCACACAAATATGTTTCTATTAACCTTAATGTTGTTTTCTTGTCCTTGTGCAACATGCTGTTTGAGCTTTGGAATGCTTAACCTTTTAGCAGTGGAGACATATTTCTTCTTGTCTTGATTACTGCAGGATTTGTTTTGCTTATTAATGCATTTTGGCTATCTTTTTTATTTTTAATGTAGTTAAATACACCAAAGTTAACTTTTCTGGGGCTAGCAAAATGTAAAAAGAAAAGAAAGAACAGGCAGAAATGTTACACACGCACACATAGAGTATAGGGTTGCAACATTGGCCGATACGTTCCGACTTAGAGAAGATGCAGGGTGATATTCAATGGGGATCCCATTGCATCTGCTGGCACAGTTTTAGATAATTTAATTTGTGAAAATTAATTGAGCTTAAGCATTTTAAAAAGCATTTCTAAAGGTGGAGGAAAAGTGATGGAGGTGAAAGGATTTGTGAAATTTTTGTTGTCTGATCATTTGCTCACAACAGAGAACATCGAAGTAGGATTACTGTCTCTTCCTCTCTCTGAAGCACTGATTTTAATGATTAAGAACCAAGAAATTAAGTACAAATTGGAACAAGACATGATGTTTGGTGCAACACACAATACTACCAGCAGGGCTTAAGAAGATGAATGCTTGTGAATTCAAAATTGCTGTATCCTCTCAGTAATTTATCTTAGCAGGTACTTTATCTGCATGTGACTTATAATGGTGGTTTTGTGTGGCGGGATGCTATAAATGGAGAGAATTTGTTGTCACAGTGCTGAGTCACTGAAGAAGACAGTAGTTTGCTTGACACTGCTGACCGGAGGAGATGCCATCCATTAATTTCAGTATTATCAAGCTGTGTTCTTGGTTTGAGTGAGACATAGTTTGTTGCCTGGGCTGGAATAGTAAATGGTGCTCCTGTTTCCCAAGTCAGTGTGCATATTATTCCGGGCTAACCAAGTTAATGTTGGTGCAACACAAAATCTCACAAGTGCCTCTCCCTGGAAGTAAACTTACAATTAAAATACATTAAATACCTAACTATTTGTTGCCCTTTCATGACATCTAAAATCAACAGCTTGAGGCAGCTGTCTGACTGTGCTCAAACTGCATGTGACCAGGGTTAATGTTCTTGCAACTAGACCAAAATGTCAATTTCTGAATGCCAGGTTTTGCTAGTTCTCAGGTCTGGGAGGTGGGGAGCATAGCTGTCAACTGTCCCTTATTTGGTGGGAAAGTCCCTTATCCCAGCGCTGTGTCCCACTGCTGTCCCTTATTGATGATGTCCCTTAAATTTCCCGGGTTTCAAAGGAAGCAGCTCCTCTCTCTCCCTCCCTGCCAACCAGGGAGGAGGGAGGCTCCAACTGTGTTGCTTGGCTGCGATGCTCACCCAATAAGGAGTCTTAAGAACGACTGAGGGGTGCAGCTTGCATGCCTTGTGCCGATCAAATCGGCTGCGTTGCCTGGGGACTCGCCTTTGGTCAGCGCTTCCCAGCAGAGAGGTGATGGTGGTTTTCCTTGCTGCATCCCCTTTGTTGGGTTGCTGCACTGTGGGAACCACCGCTTGAGGCTTCGTTTGGCTGCTGGCTGGGTTTTCTGCCTTTGGCTTGGAGGGGCTCAGAAGTTGAACATACCTGTGTTCGGAAAATCCCTTATTTTGGCTGCTGATCCCTTATTTTCGAGGCTGCTGGTCCCTTATTTTCAAATCTGTAAGTTGACAGCTATGGTGGGGAGACAGCCTTTCCTGGCAGAGTTGCACTTCTCTGGAAGGAGCAGGTACACTGTTCAGTTGTGCTACTGGTTTCAGCACAGCAACTGGAGTCTCCTGTGGCCTCAGTGGCTAGGCGTGCTTTGTTTTCAGCTATGGCTGGTTCACCAGCTATGGCCTCTTTTGGATAGAAATGACTCAACCACTGTACTTCATGCTTTGGTAACTCCCAGACTGGATTGTTGCAATGCACTCTACATGGGGCTGCCCTTGAAGATGATTTGGAAGCTTTGATCGGGAGAAAATGCACTGACCAAATTTATGGCTGGGGTTCCATTTTGATCTCACATAACCTGTTTTAAAACATCTGCATTGGTTGCCCTCTTGTTTCCAGGATTAGTTCAAAGTGCACGTGTTAAAGTCCTAAACAGCTTAGGTCCCAAATTCTGAAAGACCATTTCCTTCCCTAAAGACCCTCTCAGGTGTTAACATTGACAGAGGGGACTCTCCTGGTAGTTCTGCCACTCGCAGAAGCTCAGGCAGGGGTGGTCTAAGAGAGGACATTCGGTGTGACAACCCCAAACTTTTGTAACTCCCTCTCCATAGAGGTGTGCCTGTCAACTTACAGTTTTTGGAGATTGCTGAAGATGTACCTCTTTACCCTGACCTTTGACATGTGAGAAATATATTTTCCGGACTGCTCATGGATCTCCATCTCACATTATGTTTGAGATGGAGTCCTAAGAGTTTTACCTTGGAAGTCATCTGAAAAGGTTGAGGGCAGGGTGATGTTGCTAAGAAAAGTGCTATTCAGTATGAAAGACCAAAATACGTCTTGGCTCCAAAAACACTGAGCAGTTTCCACATTATGTTTCACAAACAGAGCATAAGTATCAGTGATGGATTTTCAAGTGGACAACACACTGGCTTGTTTTACCTTCCCACCTGCCGAACATCTGGGTTTTTTAGTTTCTTTACTTTACTTGCTGCATAACTTGCATCATAGTTTTGTTTTTATCTGTCTTCTCTCTCTTCTCCATTCTGTAATAATGCCTTTACTTGTTTGCTAAAGCTACCCTCCTTTCTTCCTCTTACTTTCATCCGTATGGCCAAGAAACGCTTAATTAGGGGATTGTGGATTTCTCCAGCTTTGCTAAGTGCTACCATGTCCTAAGAATTATTTGGTTAAGAAAGTTTATCTGCTTCTCTTTTTATCAACTGGTTTGTTGGGTGGGGAAATAGCACTTCCTTGATAACAATCTATTATCTATTTGTCACTGCTTTTGATAAAAGAGGGAAAGAAGTCTGTCTTCTGTATCCCAAAATGTCTGATTTCGTCTTTATTGGCCTAATTTGCTGATTATTTTTCCAGTAGTGACAGCAGCAGATGAAGTTTGAAAAAGTAGATCATGCAGGTTCAAGAAAAGCATCAGTTGGAGTTGTGATAGTGAATGGAACTGATATGAAAAGGAGTAATGTATTCCCCTTAACCATACCCAGTGAGGCTAGATGAATTCTTATATTCTATATGGCATGGATTTGGAGCCTGTGGCCTTGTTGGTCTTCAACTCTTATCATCCCTGTCCATTGGCCATTCTAGCTGGGGCTGATGGGAGTGGAAGTCCAACAACACCTAGAGGCCTTCAGCTTCCCCTTCCCCTTTCTATGGTCTGTTTTTCCTTTCGATGGCTGATGCTGGAGGCCACTTCATAGCAAATTTCACCATGTCCTGTATAAAGCTGGTTGTGTGTATGGGGGTGCCATAGCAGACTTATGTGGAAGTTTGCAGTGCCACAGATAAAATAGCTGAGTTCTCTTGTGGGTCGCTGCACATGAATGACTAACCATGAGGGACAGCTTAACTGTCATGTGAAATAACATGTGAACAGACCATATATCATTTGTTCAATAAGAAAGAAAGAAAGAAAGACTGACTATAGGAAGAGTGAAAGTAAGTCCGATACTTCAGTATTCAAAAGCAGCATATTGAGCCAGAATACCAGTATATTCCTATGAAAAACAGCATCTATTTCCTCCCAGCACTTTCACCCCTACTTTATACTGTGGTTTGTTATGCACTTTGTTACATTCCTCACTTAAGGGTGGATTTTAAAATCCTTTAATGAGGAACAGTGTTTTATTACTTCCATTTTAAATGCACCTATAAAGTCTTGGGTTGATTTAGGCATTGGAAGATCTATTGCTATACAGTATGTACTATTCCATTGGTCTTCAGCTGATGAGCCCACATTTAGTTGTGATACTACCTCAGGTGATTCCACTTCAGCTTATAACCTCCTTTCTAGTTTTCTGGTGCTGCTGTTTTGGGTAAATAAATAAATAAATAAATAAATAAATAAATAAATAAAAGAAGCGGAAAAATGGGAGAGAGAGTAGGGTGTAAGGAGACAGAGAAATGTAAAAGAAGATGAACACATTCAACAACAAATAAAAAGTGAGTCCCATGCTGCAGGTAAGATACTGGGTCTTTAGTTTGCTGATCGCTGTGCTGTTCTATATATTATTTTGCTTTAGAGTATAATGCCTATTCTAAGCAACTTAATTGTTGTTGTTTAATTGTTAAGGTTGGTTAAAGCTTGAAATCACATATATCCATTTGTTGTTCCTGCATCTTGGGGACTGTGGGGTGTTTGCAGTGTTAGTCCTGCTCAGAGTAGACCCATTGGGATTAATAGCCATTACTAGTACTCTGCTTGTCCGTATTACATCAAATGACCCAAGCTGTTGTAACTGTTGACATTTTACTGAAAATCCTATAAGAATTCTGTAAATGCCACCTACTTTTCAGCTGCACACAAATGAATGCTGACAGTCACATTTAGATAACTGTCAGCATCTATTGATGTATTTCTCACTTTTAGGCTTTCGCAAAATGTGTCTGGGATTATCAGGGTTCACATGTAAATTACTAGTTTTGGTGAGCTTTGACATTCTCCTGTAAAATATTCTGGGTCATATCTGGAGTTACTTTTACTCACAGTAGGCCCACTTAAATTAGTGGGCATGACCAGCTTAGGTCTAGTAATTATGTGTCTAACTTAGTTTGATGCAATCCACTGCCTATCTTATTTCGGTATGTATATGTTCCTGTTTTGTACCAAATAGCGGAGCTAATCATCCAAATATACCCAGCTGACTGGTACCATAGATGGCACCCAGTGAAATGTCACCACACATGTAAAGAAAGAAAGAACCCGCCCACATAATGTGCTTCAGTTTGTCCACAGTTGGATAACATGATATTTTATACTGGATTTTCTTCCAAATCGTAGTTTAGCTTTAAAAGGCAAATGTTGGCACTACTGTAAGTTGAATTTTGAATGTGTGTGTGTTTCTGGGCATGCAACAACAGGGGTTTTTTGTGCGTGTGTTATATGCACAGTTTCCCCCAACACTGAAGCAAATGGAGAAGACCTCACTTGCCTTAAACTCCATGTGTACATTTTGGAACTTCCATATGCACATGGGAGCTCCTAGATTGTGGCTTTGCTAAATGCGCACAAATAGCCAAATTTAATATAGTGTTGACATATGACTTTCTAAGTGTATTACCATTTAGAAGTGTTTGATGATTAAGCAATATATAAATATATCTGATAAAAAGAATAAATAATTATACTTTGGCCCGACACTGTTAGGCTGCTTGTTGCGGCTGATGTTTTCTTGTAAGCCTGTCATTGCTTCATTCTCTGGCGGTTTGGTTTTGCACTGAGGCAACTACTGACCAGCATCCCAGTAGCTGCGTCTTCTCTCTGTCCCTGCACACCACCATTAAGCTGTTAGGTTGGAATTCCATGTTACACAAGAACCACGGCATAGGTGATAATGCAGGGACAGCATGGCGACAGAGACCGAATTGTAATGTTTGTTTTGTAACATCACCTTTAGTAATAGTGTCTGCTTTCAGCAGTTTGAGGAGTACACTGACTGATGATTTACTGGATTATCAGCAGTGCTTCCTGCACCACCAGGGTTCCTTGGGGGCTCCAGTCCAGAGCTGAGAGCCATTTCATTTTCTAAGTCTTGATGAGAAAGCAGCTAGAGATGTTATAGCTGTGAGCAGCACTCCACGTACATACATCCTTGCCAGGAAACAGCAATCGCCAGTTGAATTTTGCTTTGTAATTTTGCATTGTTTTTGTTGACTTGTTGGATTATCACCTTGCAATTTAATTTTGTATTTGATTGTTTGCCCCATGAGCTGCCCTGAGAACGTGTGCTGATGGGCTACCCTGTAACTCTAATAATAGCGCAGTCTCATTTGCATCCGGGTTGGTATGTAAAATTAAGCACCATTTTAACTTTAAAAGTAAATAAATAAAAAGACATCCAGTTTTGTATATATTGAGTAATCCAGAGGAATGTAGATTTGTGTTACAAAGCTTGCTTAGCGAAATTTGTCTAGCCTGTATGCCTCTCTCTGCTCATATCACTTCTGTTTCCTGACTTCTGTTCATTCCCCCACTCCTGGAGTGGATGGCTCCCCAAAGCACCTGTATTGAACTTGGAGCAGCTGCTTCATTTAGCAAGGAACTAAGAAGTGACATATAACAAGGACTGCAGTAATTAAATAAATGCATGCAAAATAACAAACAATATCAAACAGTTTCTGTAAACTGTGTCAGTTACTTCCTTGAATGAGTGTCTGGAATCAGTAATGGGCAAAAACTCAAATCCATTCGTGATAGCGGGGAACTTAAGGGACTGTCGAGTTGGGAGAATGTATATTCTGGGTGAGTTCACACTGCCATAATGAGCAGGTTCATAGTTGGAAAGGGGTGGGGTATATATCCTTGCAGTGTACCATTTTGAACCTGGGAATTCCTGCACCAATTGATTTTTTACTAGAATGTTTTATTTTTTTTAAGAAAAGGGGAATTCAGTTTACAGAATATTACCCTGGCCAAGGTACAGTGGTACCTCGGGTTACAGACGCTTCAGGTTACAGACTCCGCTAACCCAGAAATGGTACCTCGGGTTAAGAACTTTGCTTTAGGATGAGAACAGAAGTCGTGCTCCGGCGGCGCATAGCGGTGGCGCGGCTGCAGCGGGAAGCCCCATTAGCTATAGTGGTGCTTCAGGTTAAGAACAGTTTCAAGTTCAGAACGGACCTCCAGAACGAATTAAGTTCATGACCTGAGGTACCACTGTACTCTCAATGACAGTTTAACTGAGAATAAAGTATTAAAATGTTCAGCTCATGAGCATATCTCAACAGTGGCTGCTGGCTAGCTTTGGGTGCCTGTTCTGATAAATGCCTTTGGCACAAAATCAGTGCATAAGCTCGCAGTTGTGGTGTTTTGCATTCCAAACAGATTAAGAATTTTAGGACAAGGAAGTTTTTATTCAAATACATCATTTATTATGAGCTAGGGAAACTCCTACTCTGAGCCCATTAGCCAGTCAGGTGCATGCAGGAAGCACAGAATCAGGACCAAAGTACAACAACTTGTATTCAAAAGTATTAAAAGGTAAAGGGCCCCTGGACGGTTAAGTCCAGTCAAAGGTGACTATGGGGTTGTGGGGCTCATCTTGCTTTCAGGCCGAGGGAGCCGGTGTTTGCCCACAGACAGCTTTATGGGTCATGTGACCAGCATGACTAAACTGCTTCTGGTGCAATGGAACACCATGACAGAAACCAGAGTGCACGGAAACTGTTTACCTTCCCTATGTGAGATGAACCCACAACTCATAGTGTATGTGTGTTGGGCAGTGAGGGAACATGATGAGGCCATGATGAGGCCAGCTAGGTGGTCAGTGGCCTCCTGGGTTCTGTGATTCCATATAGTTTGTTTTAATGGGCATATTGCTAGTATTGTATTCTGTACCAAACAATGTTTCTTTCCACTTTATGCATCTTGGGAAGTAGCCTATGAAAGCTGATGCCACAATAAATGAAAGTGTCACTCTTTTTGCATCACCATTCTAACAGAAGCACTCGACTGTCTATATCAGCTGCTTTCTCTGTTAACAGCAAATATCCAACAATGTTGTGAATGTTGACATTTACAGGTGAATACTAACATTCCCGTAAGAAATTTGTAAGTGCCACCCACTTTTCAGCTACACACAAATGAATGCTGACAATCTCATTTAGATGACTGTCAGCATCCACTGATGTATCAGTGAGTTTAAAACATTCAGAAAATGTGTTTGGAATTGCAAATGGATAATTTTTTCGGCAAATATTGACATTTTACTGTAAAATATTCTTGGCTGTATCTGGTGTCAGTTCTACTCAGAGTAGACTCATTGAAATTAATGGCCATAACTAATTTGGGTCCAACTAATGTTGGATACCTCTCTCTGCACAGAGATAGGTAGCTTTTTATCGAGGTCATGGCGGACATTGTCTGGAGTGATTTGATAAAGTCCTCACAACTGACAATAGATTCATACTTCTATAGTTATTCCTCCATATGCCATGAGCTATCACCAGCTGCTTTTCTGGTGATTGAGGTATTGTTGCCACCATCAGAACTGTGTTTTATATTCAGGGATTAAAGAAATTTAAATTTAGTCAATGACTTAGTTGCTTACTCCTTCTATTTAGCCAGGTGTTGATAGAGAACATTTTGCTTCATGTAGGAGGCGATCTTCAGATCCCAGGCCTACACTTCTATTTATGTGGACATGAAAGCTTAACACTTTTCTCAGTTGTATGTTGAGCCATCACTTAAACAAGATGAATCCTAGGGTGAGTTAACAGTACATTAGAAGCAAGGAGCATAGACAAAAAGAGCATCCCTAGGAACTTGGATTCAGCCCAGTTTTCGATTTGATGATGAAGACACACTGTTTTAAAAAGTCTTTTGTGAAATAGTCTTAGATGTTGCCCAGCCAGCCAATCTTTCTGGTAAAATAAATACACTTTTATTAGAAGCCCCCTTTATTCTGATGTGCTTTACATTGTTGGAAAGAGAAGCCACATTACAGAAGGATTCTGCTTCAGTTTTCCTTTCTCTCTTGTTGCTTCCAGGTTCTTGGGTCCCCCCCCCCCGCTTTTCTTTACTCCTTTATTTCTCACTGTGGAGTTGTAAAGATGACCAACCGCTTATGCTTGCATAAAGCAGTTAGTTATATACAACAAATACATGTGTTTGAGAAAATCTTCAATAAAGGACTAAGGGTTGAGTCCTTGAGAAATAATTTATAAAGTGCAACACAGTTCAATGTGTGTATGCATCTCTAGGGGCCAATGCTGGCACAGAGCTCCTGATCTTTTAATCATGGTTAAGGATTAGAAGTGGGCTGTGGGGTCATGTGCTGCTTCCCCACTTGTGATTTCCTCACTGGTATTGATCATAGTTAAGAGAGCAGTGTTAAGCATGGTTTCATTCTAACCAGGATTTCTCTCTTAACCAGGATTTGAAAGCAGCTCCAGGGCATGGTTAGCATTAAAGTTGGCATCAACAAACACTTGGGATTTGAATGTCTGATATGGAATTCGGAGAGCAATTTCCCCCTGGGTTAAGTTTGATCTTGCTGTTCTTTGGCTTTCCCGTTTAGCATTTCATTTGGCTCCCCTGCTTGAATTATCTGGCTCTGTTTTGCAAGAGCATCTTTGCACATGACATGCGCCCCTCTGCTTGTTGGCATACTGTCTTCTGCACTGTGTTATATTATGACCAGGATTATGGATCTGTGGGGAGTGATCTGTGACTGAGATTGGATTACATTTGATCTCTTCTAGTTCTGATTCTATAGACTGTATAAGGCTTGAGAAGGAATAGCTTTGGTACTACTTTCTTTCCCCTGTTTTTTATCTCACATGTTGAGCTGTCTGGTTTTCTGTAACCTACCAGTGACCACATCCATTCCAGTCCCTTCCTCCAGTCTGTTTTCCCTTTCTTCCACTTCTGCTTTCCAGTATGTTCAAATATCTACAGTCCTTTCAGAACTGATCCTTTAGCTCATGTTATCAACCTGACTATCATTGCATCTGTCGATTGGTCTCTCTGCTTGGTTTTGTAAATTAACATGATAATTTCACCATAAAACTACAGAGATATTGCACAATAAAAAGCTGCAGTGTTTTCTGTTCTGTTTATGACTAAATATTGGTGTATACTGTATTAGTAACCCATGTTAATTAAGGAGTAAGAGCTATGAATATCAGTGGTATTTATTTCTAAGTACGGTAAGTACATTTAGGATTGTATCCCAATGGTGCAATCCTATACCCACTTAGGGAGTAATCCAAGCCCAAGATCTGCCAGAATGAGCAAATTTTGCTCCAGTGGATCTCTGGCTCAGGCGGCCAATTCCTGGAGCAGCTTGGCTATATCATAGAATCATAGAGTTGGAAGAGACCACAAGGGCCATCGAGTCCAACCCCCTGCCAAGCAGGAAACACCATCAGAGCACTCCTGACGTATGGTTGTCAAGCCTCTGCTTAAAGACCTCCAAAGAAGGAGACTCCACCACACTCCTTGGCAGCAAATTCCATTGTTGAACAGCTCTTACTGTCAGGAAGTTCTTCCTAATGTTTAGGTGGAATCTTCTTTCTTGTAGTTTGGATCCATTGCTCCGTGTCCGCTTCTCTGGAGCAGCAGAAAACAACCTTTCTCCCTCCTCTATGTGACATCCTTTTATATATTTGAACATGGCTATCATATCACCCCTTAACCTCCTCTTCTCCAGGCTAAACATGCCCAGCTCCCTTAGCCGTTCCTCATCCTGGCTCAACCGGGACTAGTAGCAAGCTGAGTAGAGACTTGAATCTGATGCCAGCGTAAGCCCTGGGGGAAAAAAGGTGCTCTAGAGTGGGAGGTTTCAGGAGGACTTAACACTTGATCTTAACTGCATTCAGTTCAGTCATGTGACCTTGGAATCTGGCAGAACTAATGCTGACAAAAAACGGTAGTACAAGTAAAACTCTGTTTTAAAGCCTTGCTTTCCCTCTGCCAGACTTAGGCTGGCTCAGCTGGCAGTAACCCTGCTCTTGAATGGTGTTTGGATCTGACATACAGTGGTGCCTCGCAAGACGAAATTAATCCGTTCCACGAGTCTCTTCGTCTAGCGGTTTTTTTCCATCTTGCGAAGCAACCCTATTAGCTGCTTAGCGGATTAGCGCTATTAAAGGCTTAGCGGCTATTAAAGGCTTAGCGGCTATTAAAGGCTTAGCGGATTAGCGGCTAAAAGGCTATTAGCGGCTTAGCGGCTTAGAAAGGGGGGGGAGCGGGGAAAAATCGGAACACTCGCAAGACGTTTTTGTCTTGCAAAGCAAGCCCATAGGGAAAATCGTCTTGTGAAGCAGCTCAAAAACGGAAAACCCTTTCGTCTAGCGGGTTTTCCGTCTTGCGAGGCATTCGTCTTGCGGGGCACCACTGTACTTTATATTGGCTTAATGACATTAAAGACTTTATATTGGCTTAATGACATTACGCTGGCTTCCCATGCTTAGGATTGCTTCCAAACCTGGGTGTAAGTCCATTGAATTCAATGGGTGTTACTTCTGAGTAGACATGTGTAGGATTGGGTTGTAAAAGTTACAAAGCAGAGAGATGGAAAGTCATCATTGAAACCAATAGTTTCTTCTAAACTTAAACACCATGGAAGATTTAAACTCATGATGTCATTCTCAGTAGAGCTCAGGTGATGAGATAAAGAGGAAATCTTGAAAATAAATGAACCCTTATTTAGAAAGTGCTTTCACCCAAAATAGACCATTTTCTGTTGATTGAGATCTTAGTAGAGATGTTGCTGTTAAACAAAACAGCAACAAAAAATAGCACCTTTTTATCCCTTCCTTATTTTCTGCTCTTAATTAGGCCTATAAACATTACTGCATGAAACACATCTTTGTTCAAAATCCAGAGGATTTAATCTAAAAGTAATCCTAAAATTCCTTAAACATTCAGTGAAAAATGCTAATAAAAAAGGAAATGTTTGCGCTGAGATCATTGCACAGTGGATCTGATACTTCTATAAAATAAATCAACCAGATTAGAATACATTTAAAGTGAAAATAATTTATTACTATAGGGAGTACCTGCAAAATGGTCATTTGTTGTTGTTGTTTAGTCGTGTCCAACTCTTAGTGACCCCATGGATCAGAGCACGCCAGGCATGCTTTTTTAATAGTTCAGCTGGAATATCATCACTTCCACTGGCCTTGTTATTATTATTATTAATAATAATAATAATAATAATATCTTTATTGTCATTGCCCCCTTCGGGGACAACGAAATTACTTGACTGCTCCATAAAAACACTAATTAAACAATACAGTATAATACAGCAAGGGAGATTAGATGACTTTCAAAGTCCGGGCTTCCCATTCAGGGCCGAGATCGCTCTGGAGAAGAAGCTGTTCTTAAGACGGCTCATTCTTGTCTTCATCGTCCTGTATCTCCATCCCGACAGCAGAAGCTCGAAGAGACAGTGACCAGGATGCGATGGATCTTTTACTATGTCCAGTGCCTTCCTTTATTAGCAGTGCTTTCTAAGGCTCTTCACTCTCCAGGATGTCTGGCTCAATTATTATTATTATTATTATTATTATTATTATTATTTATTCAATTCAATTCCTGAATAAAGTATGTCTGGCTCAAGGTCAGCAACCACACTACCTGGGGTGTACGAGACCTCCATATCTTTCTGGTATAATTCCTCTGTGTATTCTTGCCACCTCCTCTTGATGTCTTCTGCTTCTGTCAGGTCCTTTCCACTTTTGTCCTTTATTATGGTAATCTTTGTACGAAATGTTCCTTTCATATTTCCAGTTTTTTTGAACAGATCTCTGGTTTTTCCCATTCTGTTGTTTTCCTCTATTTCTTTGCATTGCTTGTTTAAGAGTACCATTTTTAAGTTTCAAGAAAAGAAATTTATTGGACAACTGGAATGAATTAATTTTTTCAACCTGAGACAGCAACTTCGATACAAGTAAAAGTGGACCTGGCTGGGCATCTCACTACTAAAGACCATTACCGGAGTTAAACAAGGGTGTATTTTGGTGCCTTTTCTGTTTAACTTTTATATTAATGACATGCTTAAAGAACTGGATGGCCTACAATTTGCCCCTGTTACAATTCTCGACCAAAAACTTTCAGTTTTAATGTATGCTGATGACCTAGTACTTGTGTCTAGAACCCAGGTGGGCCTGAGACAGCTGCTTGCGAAATAAGGTTCATATTGCATGGGTAATGCTTTATCTATAAACTATGACAAGACACAGGTCATCGTATTTGGGAAGGGCCGTAAAAAGCATGTTTGGCGCCTGGATGAACACATAAATCAAGTAAATACATTTAAATATTTGGGACTGGTCTACTCAGAAATGGCCTCTTGGAATATACAGCTATCTAACAATAAATTGCAAGCCTTTAAATCAGCAAAAGCTATTCTGAAATTTGCTGCTTGTAAAGGTGGAAATCTGGTTAACCCAGCTCTATCTGCTTATAAAGCAAAACCAATGGCCCAGATTTTATACGGCGCAGAGGTTCGGGGTACCTCAAAGGTTTCTGGTCTGGAACCCCCACATAATTATTTTTTAAGAGCCCTTTTAGACCTTCCCAAAGATGTGCAATCCTGCATGGTTAGGCTAGAAACTTGTATGTTGAGCATAGAGAGCCAAATAGATAAAAGAATCTTCTGCTACTGGTTTAGAGTTCAACAGATGGACAACACTAGGTTACCAAAATAAAAATAAAAATGCCTGATGGATTAACGAATGGATTACCCCTTAAAAACTGGGTACATCATGCTACCCAACTGATGGGCAAATATGACCTCGCATTGACTGAGCTCAAAGGACTTTCCCTACACTCTCAGAAAAATATTTTTAAATGGACTATAAGGGCAGTGGTTACTAAAAATGACTTAAGCTCTATGTACCTATCCACATGCGCCCCATTATATTTTAAACTTAGAGAGGCCCATGAACATATGTCTTACTTCAGTGAATTGACTTTTGTACAACTCTGGAAAGCTTTTACAGAGCTACGATTAAATACAATAAACTCTGCTTATAGAGATGGGAGATATAGAGGCATACTAGTAACTGATCATGTTTGTATTAGGGGATGCCCTAATTAGAGGACCTTGCGCATTATATCTTGTGCTACCCCTTATATATGGAAGCGAGAGAACGGTTTTTGACACCTATAATGATAAGGTCCCCTGGCCAGAATCCTTCTGACATGATTCTATATCTCTTTGCAGACATTGATAAGTATGTGACCTGGTGTGCAGCACTTTTTGCAACTGCCGCCAGGAAAATTAGAAAAAATTATATAGCTGAGATAGCTATCAACTGTAAAGGAGATGAATTTATTTGACCCCATCTACACCAAGCTGTATCTTTCTCACTAAACTTTGTACATAATTGTCTATTGTATTATTTAATATTACTTTTAATATATTAGTGGCCCTGCGGTGATTTTAGCTTATAAATTTTATTGTTTAATGTTTCAATTTGTATATTAAGGAGTTTCTGTAGTTTTGTGCAGATTAGGTCATGTTTTGACAATGTAAATGTTTTAAGTTTTTGTATCAAACTAGTATATATTTTATTGAATAACATTGTATACATTGCAGCAGCCTTTGGCTATAAGCAATAAACTTGACTGACTGACCTGAGACAGCTGCATAGCAGCTCAGGTGCTGATTCTTGTGGTTGTCTAAGCAAAGCCGACCTCTTTTTATTGCAAAACATTATCAACAGATATTTGTGGTTGTGGATCTGCTTACTCTAAAAGCCTCTGCAATGAATCTTCCTTTTCTTTTTATTCTAATTGCCATAGGTTATGAGATGTGCTTATTTGCACCTAGTCATTAGAATTGTATCACCATGTAGGGATATTGGCCTGGAGCCCAATGGAGGAGCACCTATAGGGAATGAGCAATTTAATGAGTCCCTAGATGAGGCTTAAAACATTCCAACTCTAACTGCCCCAACTAAAGGGGTGAACAAGTTAAAGTTCAAAAGAGGTAAACCTAGTGCAGCAAAAGCCTTGGGTTAGCAGGAGCATTGATACCTAGTTTGGCTGTAAGAGTTCAAGTAGATAAGGACTTCTGTCTGTTTCACTGTAGAAAAGCAACTAATACATTCATAAAAATCAGGCAAGAAATAAAATAGTATACATAATAAGGAACAACAGACACAAGCATGTTAGCAAGACAGTTTGATGGACAAAAAACCATGGGCCACACACAACCCAGGTTATTGCTATCTGCTCATTATTAATCCTGAACTTCAAAGAAGCAGGAAGAAGACTTTAATACTCTATAGATAAGATGTCCAGAGTGTGAAAATGAGTATGTAATATATATGTGTGTGTGTGTGTGTGTGTGTGTGTGTGTGTGTGTGAGAACTGCCATCGGCTCAGAGGTGAGAAATAAAAGGACAGTTGTTTTACAGGGAGCATCCAAAAATCTTGCGAAGCAGTTCCTCTTCCAGGAGGAGGAAAGCCCCACCTCCAGTGGGGAAGAAGTGCAAGGACCAGAGGATGCTGGTGGGAACCTTAACATCGCTCCTGAGCAAGCTGGACAGGAGGGAAACACGCCCTTGCCATCGCCCCATCCTGTGCAGTAGTCTGAGGCGCAGAGAGGGGCAGAGATGGTTGGGGGTAACGAAACTCTTATGTTGAGGAGGTCCAAAAAAAGATCGCTCCCGGATTCTGCTAGTGATTGAGCCAGACATTAGCTTTGGGGTTCTTCACTGTAAATAAAGGTAAAGGTAAAGGGACCCCTGACCATTAGGTCTAGTCATGACCGACTTTGGGGTTGCAGCACTCATCTTGCTCTACAGGCCGAGGGAGCCGCCATTTGTCCGCAGACAGGTTGTGGGTCATGTGGCCAGCATGACTAAGCCACTTCTGGCCAACCAGAGCAGCGCACAATAACACTGTTTACCTTCCCGCTGGAGCGGTAGCTATTTATCTACTTGCACTTTGACGTGCTTTCAAACTGCTAGGTTGGCAGGAGCTGGGACTGAGGAACGGGAGCTCACCCCGTCACAGGGATTCGAACCACCGACCTTCTGATCGGCAAGTCCTAGGCTCTGTTGTTTAACCCACAGTGCCACCCGCATCCCTTTCACTGTAAATAGTTTGCACCAAAATAAAGCCTGTAAAACGCAGGTCGGAGTCCTGCCTGGTTACTCTCGAGCAACCACAACAGTCACCTGAAAATGTGTGACAAATTTAAACAGAGTATCAAATGGCTATGCATATTAGCAATGTTGTGGTGCCCGTTAGAATGACAGATCTCTGGAGAGATGCTAACTGTTCATGTTAAGAAGTACCTGCTTCTTTGATTGTACAGAGGATAAACCATATATACTTGAGTATAAGCCGACCCGAATATAAGCCGAGGCACCTAATTTTACCACAAAAAACTGGGAAAACTTATTGACTCGAGTATAAGCCAGTTCACCACACCACAAACCTCCTGGTGGGCCGGAGTGCGTTTTCGCACACGGCAGAGGGGGCTTCTTTCCCCCCAGCCCCTCCCGTCCCCCTGCCTACCTAGGGTGCTGCTGAGAGGCAGAGGCTGGTGGCGGCAGTGCCGGAGGAAGAAGCAGCAGCCCGAAAGGGCTGCTCGTTCCTCCACCGCCACCAGCCTCTGCTGCTGGAAATGCACTTGGGTGAGACCCTCACTCGAGTATAAGCTGAGGGGGGCTTTTTCAGCATTAAAAAAGTGTTGAAAAGTCAGCTTATACTTGAGTATATACGGTAAATGTTGATGAGGCAGGAAGAAAAATAGGCAGGAGAACAGCACAGGTGATGGTGTAAGGAGGAGAAAGAACATCACAAAGAGTGCTTTAAAATGTTTTAATTAATTCAGATTGGAAGGTCATAAAGATACTGACCTGAATTTGTTGAAGGTTCTAGCTAAGCTAATTTCACAATCACTTAATATTACAGGCTAGATTGCACAGGTGGTGTAGGCAGTAAGTGTTGTGTGATACAGAAGAGAGCATTGGAGTTCTATGCACTCTACCACTGTACATGACAGCCAGAGTTTACCTCATGTAATGTGTGTGAATGGACCTTGAGCATGCAGTCTATTCATGCTCTCTTTTTTTCCAAGAAATGGAGCCAGTTCATATTTAAGCTTCTGCTTATTATAAGGGCAAGCGCATTGGTCTGAGATTTTACTTCCATGCTCGCTGTGTACATATCTTACAACTTTGAGAATGTTTGAGAATTAGCACAGTCCAAGAAGGCTAGGGAAGAGCCAGCATAGTGCCTGCTGTTAAACAGGGAAGAAGACTGGACTGTAAACACCTCAGAAGTTATAAGAGCAAACCACATACACACATTATATATATATATATAAAAGCAGTGTGGAACGGGCATTATGTGGCCCTTGTAAATAAAAGTGCCAGTTCTGCAGATTGAAGTGGCCAACTGGGCCCGTGTGGGGTAGCGTGATTCTTCTAGTAAACTGGTCACAAGCTGTTGAGAAACCCAGCCAGATGGGCGGGGTATAAATAATAAATTATTGTTATAAATTATTATATAATAACATTAACATCTTGATTTTGACTTGGTAGCAAATTATTATGAATAATGTTTTTTCCATGGCAAAGGCACTTGCAGTATGGTGATTTCTAGGCTCAATCCTTTTAAAAATATTTGGTAATTCTTTATTTCTCCCTTCTGTCTTTTTAAAAAAAAATCCATTTGAGGCACAGAGTTAACCATGGAATCTAGTGTATGTTCTAGCAATGTCAAGTCCATCTACCTTAGCTGTGTATTTGTATATGGCATTCTTACACATAAAAACAAAAAGCCCTTTGGCAATAAAAGTAACTATAACATACAGAATTCTTCTTAGTTTGAAAATGTGCTCAGAAGGATAGTGCACTATTGTAATTTCATAAACCCACAGTTAAAATGAACCTGTGCTTCCAGGTTTTGGCATTGTCAAGTAACTTTTAGTAATCTCTAATTATATTTTTATTTTCAGATCTTCAGCCTGGAGAAGTCATTTTAAGGAATTCGTTGCCTTTTGGAAGAATGCTGTGAAGCAGCTTGCCAACAATAACAACTGGAAATAGAGGTTGAATAACCCACTTAAGTGTGATTAATTTCGTATTAAGTAGTACCTCACATTAAAATAAAAATGTATGGAAGTGCAAGAACAATCAGTAACTTGGAAGGCAGTCCTGCCAGATCCCCTCGCTTGCCAAGATCTCCTCGGCTGGGCCATAGGCGAACAAGTAGTGGAGGAGGTGGAGGGACAGGTAAGACGTTATCAATGGAGAATATCCAGTCACTTAATGCCGCCTATGCAACATCCGGACCAATGTACCTGAGTGACCATGAAGGTGTGGCGTCCACTACTTTCCCCAAGGGCACAATGACTCTTGGAAGGGCTACAAATCGAGCTGTGTACGGTGGTCGTGTGACAGCTATGGGGAGCAGTCCTAATATTGCTTCCGCTGGCCTTTCCCACTCCGACCTCCTTTCTTACACCGATCAGCATGGGGGGCTGACCACTTCTGCACATCACCACCACCACCAGATCCCTTCTATGTTGAGACAGGTAAGGGATAGCACCATGCTAGATCTACAAGCTCAGCTGAAGGAGTTACAGAGAGAGAATGACTTGCTGAGGAAAGAACTGGACATCAAAGATAGCAAGCTTGGCTCTTCCATGAATAGCATCAAGACCTTCTGGAGCCCTGAGCTCAAAAAGGAAAGAGTGCTGCGGAAAGAAGAAGCGGCCAGAATGTCCGTTCTGAAAGAGCAGATGAGGGTTTCTCATGAGGAGAACCAGGTAAGCAATTGCAAATGAAAATAATGGTATGCGGAAAAGGCAACTGATGCTTTGCTTATTGTGGTCTTCTCCAACCTGGTCTCCTCCAGATATTTTGGACTACAACTTGCATCAGCCACAGCCATTATGGAAATGCTGGCTAGGTCTGATAGGACTCTTAGTCCCAAATGTCTGGTGGGCACCAGGTAGGGTCAGCTGCATTATTGTGTAATGATGGCCTACTGGTGGCATGTTTTGGCTTTGTAACATAATAATTCCCTGTTGCCTGTTTCTAGTTTCTAACTGGGAAGAAAGTGCACCAATAAGCTTCACTTCATTCAGAATTTCTTTGATCCAGGAGTCTTCTCCATTAATAATGTGGAGAATGATTGTTGGTCACTACCTATTTTTTTTTGTATTTTCAGGACTTTTTGCAATAATACAAATGCATTCAGGAAACTTTACTATAGAAACATGTTATATATTTATCAGAGAGAGGGGGCATAGTCTAAAGATAGACCAGTAGGTCAGGGGCTTAACTTACATTAAACAGTAGCCCAATACTGTTTATTACAGTATGCAGTAAACCAACTATTATATCCTTATGTTTTTGTGCTTTCTCTGTTATTACCCCCACCACACCCCACCCTGAACATTCTGGGCCAACTGCAAAAATAATTCCATTAGAACTAATATGTAACAGTAATGTTCCTTAAAGACATTCCTTAAAATAATAAAGCAGATTTCGAAGAGTAGCAACTAATAAACATCATTCTGATTTTTAATGTACTCAAACATGTTGCTGGACCTCAGGTTGGCCCCAGCACTGTTAAATGCCAGCTATTGATTTCCTCGTGTAATATAATTGGTGATTCATATTTCCCTTTGCAGAGAAGTCAATATCTCTCACTAGGTTCTGAAGGGGGTTAATAAGTGCTCTCTTGTAAGTAAGAGTGTCTGGTATTTGAAATAATCAGAACTGGAAACTAAAAATTCATGAAGCAATCACCTAAGATTCCTCATAGAGGGAAGAGAAAATGAAGCTTGAGGGAATCATCTTGCCTGCAGTTGGATATTTTCATGACCATAGAGGGAGGAGGATGATGATGATGTTGGGACAGGATACGGGACAGATAGTTCACATGACACTTTAGATTGGTGAATATAGTTGGTGGCATTGTCAAATTTCCTTGCTTCATGTTGATACCTTACAAACTGAAAGTACACTTTGTTACACACGGATGCTGTTATTCCAATGATTCTAGCATTTTACCAAGCTTTCATAGGGCGTGTGTCTCTTTCTGTGGCATTGTGCATTTAGGAAGTAAACTAACAGTGGATGACTGGAGGAATTTAGGCTGGTGCTATGGGAACCTTTTCGCTTGCTGTCCCTGCCTCCATTCCTGCTACCTCTCCAGCATGGCTGGCTAAGAAACTAAAGCAGTTTGCCAAATTAACCTCTAAGGCTACAGTTGGGGGTTATAATAATTTATGAGTGATTTTTCTTTTTAAATCACATATATTGAAAATGCTGATGTGAGAAGAAACATGAAATTATTGTTTGGGTAGTTGATTTCTCCTTTCCAGTTAATTTAAGATGACAGAGATTTCCCCCTCCCCAATGTATTATTTTAGATTCTCTAACTAATTTGCAATAAGTATAGAAAATGTGTATTGCTTCAAATTTGTTTCAAAAGATGTATGATAAGTTTCACTTGTGGGTAGGTAAACCAGTTCAGTTTTGGAGGAGAAAATGTTGCTGATATTAAAAGGTATTTTTGCACTATGATGTAATTGGCTGTGTCTTACGAATTAGGAAGACGCAGAATTAGCCCCGAACCACTATAGCAATTTTCTTCAGTTACACATGGTGTTTTGCATGCAAATGGCTGATATTCACAAGATAATTTATTTAAAGAAATTCAACATTAAGGGTTGTGTCTGGTGTTAGTTATATTCATAGCAGACACATTAAAATTAACAGAAGTGACTTATCTTACAAGTATTAATTTCAGTGTGTCTACTTTGAGGAGAATATAGTTGGATACAACCCAGAATATATATTTTTTGTGATGCTCTAGTTTCTTCTTTGTAATATATTGTCCCATTAATGCTTTCTTTATTCCATGCAATCAAATCCTCTTTTTATAAGTGAAGAAAGTACAAATAATGTTTTTTTAAAAAATCCTGTTTATGTGGAGATGGAGGAAAGTATAGAAATACTTGTTGACTGAGATATGTTAAATGGTATGCATGCAAAACATATATATACAGTAGTAAACAAATAACATAATTGTGCAATCCTAAAACTATTGTTAAGTTAGCTGAGGAGCCTTAGGCAGCATGTGTGTTGCTATGCAGGTGGAAATGGAGCCACACTGGCTGAATGGCTCTTAATGTTGCCAGAGGTCCTCCAGTATGCAGTGGGAAGCTCTAGCAGCATAGATGTTCCTCCAGTGATGAACATCTGGCAGAGAGGGAAAAATTGGGGCATGTCTGCTAGTGTGGCTATGCCACATCCAAAGCCCTTTTATTTCCATGACATGTCCACGAAACAAGATGACTGTGCCAGTCCTGTTGCCAATGTGGACAATTCCAGTGGGAGGAAAGAAGGAAAAACTGTGTCCCCCACATCTTCCTCGCTGCCCATAGTGAAAGAGCAGGGCAATGGACATGGCGGTCCCTCCGCAAGTGGATGTCTGGGATATCTCCCCCCGCCCCCACTCCTGAATGTAAATGTGTGTTAGGATTTCTCTGGAAAAGTCGTCAGCACCTTAGAAACTAACTTCTGACAAATTTATTGGGGCATAAGCTTTCATGGCCTAGGAGTCTCTTTCCTTTATCAGATGCACGAATCCTTTGGCAAGTGGATGTAAAGGGAAAAGAATGTAAAACTTGGAGTTAATGAGGCTGAAATGCAAATTGGAGCTTAACTGTATGCAAAATAAGCATGATGACCTGACACAACTGCACTAATTAGTGATAGCAGACATATTTTAGCATTGCAGAATAAATTAACCCCCATCGTGGGACAGGAAACCACTGTGAAGAGGAGTAGTAAGGCAGCTCTTTTACATTGGTGTTTCCTTTTGAACTTCCTTTGTTCAAGGATTGCCACCTTATGGTCATTGATCATGTCCTGGTTGGTTGAAGTTGTCCTACTTGTTTCTGAATATTGCTTTTTTTTTTTTTACACGTCGTACTCAGTTTAATATATTCTTTAGCATAGAAACCGGGCACTTTGTCCTTTGTGGAATGCAGGAAGGCATTTCTGGCAGATGAGAATATATTGCATTGGAAGAGAAGCAGATGAATGATCCCCTGATGTCATAGCTGTCAACTTACAGATTTGAAAATAAGGGACCAGCAGCCTCGAAAATAAGGGATCAACAATTACTTTGATAAAATACATATTTTGTTGCATGCAAATGGCTTTAGATACCTATTAGGTCCATAAATTACCATATAGCATATATTCAACACAAAAAACAGCAACAATTTGTTGTTGACAAAGGACAGCCGGACATAGAAAGGGCCCCATTACCTTCAGTATCTTATTTAAGGGACAGCATCAATAAGGGATGGCGCTGGGATAAGGGACTGTCCCGCCAAATAAGGGACGCTTGACAGCTATGCCTGATGTTGTGGCTCGCATTATTAGGTCCTGTAAAAGTATTCCTTTAATAAGGAGAGAGTTGGCATTTGAGTTTGTTGTAGGGTCTGGCCCCTGTGTCTGTATTGTTGGTATGTAGCCACCTAACTGTTTTAGGTTGGGTGTGGGCATCTGTAAGTATTGCCATATAACTCCTCATTTTCCCCCTTTTTCCCTTTACACCCGAGGATTATACTTCATGCATCAGATGAAGTGGACTTGAAGTAAAGTGAAAGCTTGTGCCACAACATGTTAGTTAGTTTTTAAAGTGCCATAAGACTTCCCTGGGTTTTGCTGCAACAGATTAGCAAAATAAAAGCATGCATGCTTCCGATATCCATCTTGCTTGGGCACAGTAGCCTTTAAAACATTATCTGCTTCTTGCTTTGGGGGGCATCAAACCGCCTTTCTCCTGAGTTTAGCACGAGATGGATAAATATATTATAATGCGTGGCCATCGCTTCCATGAAAACTCTACTCATGGGATTCTCCTGCTGGTGAAATTGGGGGACGCAATTTCCAGTGAATGTTCCTCCCCCTGCAGCTATTGTGTGCATCCACCATGTGTCATGAAGAATGTGCACATAATCTGTCCATGAAGAGGCCATTGTGCACATTTCCCAACCAATAATCTATTAGGCCAATGGAAATGTGTATTATCTCAGTTGCGTTTTGTACATTCTTTGGGCCTTATACACATTCTCCAGTCAATATGTTTACTCTCCAAGAAACATACCCTGTGCTTCTCTTTCAAGTTCAGAGGTGGACAACCAATGGCCTGCAGGCCACTCCCACAGATCATTGAGGGGAAAGAGGGCATGGTTTTGCTCTTGCCAAGTTGATTCCGTTATAAGCACTAAACTGTTGTTGTGAAGGGTCACTGTTCTTATTTTGAATATTACCCCAAAGATGGGAATGACACTCATCACCATTGATACCACAGGGGATCCAGTAGATGTCCACAGTAGTAAATGCAATAACATTCCACGCATCATTCCCCATTGTATCTGGCATGCTAGAGAGAGGTATGCATCTCTCTCTGTGTAAAATGGGGGCATGGTATTTTCAAAGTAACAAGATTAGTGATATTAGTGCTTTCAGAAAATGCAGTTTTAATAGAAGAGGAATATTGACATAGTTCCACTCAACAACTCGGATAGAGAATAGGATTCTCCTTCAATAACTGAATTACAAGTGTGAGTTTATTGCACAAAGAAACCATTGTCTCGAAAGCCCTTCAGCCAAGATATCTTGAAATTTCTATTGCAATTGGTATCTTTTCAAACTAGTTAAGCTCTGAGTTTTTACCCCTCCCCCAAAGCAGAAAGTGCTAAATCATTCTGAGCATTGCTAATGCTATGTGCTTAATTCTGCAAGTGTCCTTAAGCCTTGTGGCAGTGTTCAGTGAAAGGTGTGCAATATTAACCCCCATAGTAGGTATTTACACTCCCTGCTAAAGAAACTTCAGATGTTTTAGGGAAATAAATCTTGAACTTTTTAAAGATTATTTGATATATGTGTAAAAACCAGCTCTTGGGTTTTGTCTTCTTCTTCTTCGAAAAAGAATTAGAATTTAAATACCTCCCTATACCTGGAGGTCTCAGGGCAGCTCACAGAACAAACTTTATCTAACTCTTGACCAACAAATAGCTTTAAGGATAGGGCACTTAAGCAGAGAAAAATACTATGAGGTAAGAGGTGGTATGTTCCTGCTGGCTAATAATAATTCTACAAGACAAAATGTAAGAAATGATTAAATGGGACAACACTGAAGGATGAAGAAAACCCAGTTCTTCAGTCCCACCCTCAAAATGAAAGTAATTCAATTTGAAATTCACCGTGTTAGGTGCATGGCTACCATTAACTGTTTTGGTTGAAGCAATTATTAGTCACATTCCTGAATTGGAATCATGTTGTGCCCTTCCATATATCTCCAATATTCAGTCCCTGTCTTCCATTTCCACTTACTGGCAAAAGATACTTGTTTCTGCATTCTTTCCCATTCAAAGATTTATTCATTTCAGATCTGATGAGGTAGCAGGGAGGGCAGGGGATTGGATGTTTTGTAAATGCTGCTGTTGTAAGCACCTACCTTCATAAAGGGCTTTAAAAAAAAATCATACTTGGAAAAGGCTCTGTGACATTAAAGATCTGCCAACCATGGCAGAAAAGTCATCTTCTGTGTTTTCTTAATTAAGACACCCATGCCAGAGGCCTTAGAGCAGACAGGAAGCATAGTGAATTGGTTTAAGCTCTTGTTATGAGTTGTTGCTCCACCACTGTGTAAGTAATAGAGTGGTTAATCCCCAAGGCCCTCTGTGGCCCTCCAATGTAGTCGGACTTCCCACACTCTTCAGTCCCAGTAAGTTTGGTCTATGGTCATACTTAGCTGTGAACCGGATACATCTTGGGAGCCATTCCTGGTCTATCCCTAGTTGAAGACTGCAGAGGTCCCTGGGACAAATGTAGTTCTTGCTTGCTCACAGCACACCTTTTCGTATGGGAATGGTTAGGATTATTGACATTCTGGATTCCTGAGTCCACATTTGAACGCAAAATTAAAGAAAAAGAAATATACAAGTTTTAAAACGTTCTAAGGCCTCATGCGCAGATGGTGTGAATATTTGCCCTCTGCATTTGTTCATTGTTCTTGGACATCATTCACTGGAAGAGATATAACACATGAAGCTTCCTGCTAGGATTATAGAGAAAATTCTTTAAACATTCTGATGTTGTCAGAGTTTGGGTTGCCAACTTTTGTTTTCCTAAATTCTGGTGCACCAGAGTGATTGCTTTTGAATATATGAAGCCTGACTCTCCTTTATGAAGGGAACAGCCTGGCCTTTTGTGGAATCTGGTATCATGTGTTTCACCCTCGGCTTGGCCGTCTGCAGTGCCAGCAGCCCACTGTTTTTGGACGAGGTGACTGGAAGTTGCCAGACTGAGTGGGAGACCGTGGCCTGTGCTACATCGTTCATCTGTTTGCGGCTTGAAAAACAGCAGTCACCACTCTTACTACGGAGAGAATTTCCACATTGGCAGCATAGTATGTGTATGTGCATTTGGATTTGCATTCAGACAACAAAGTATTTGCACTAACCAACAATAAAATAGCTTAGCTGGTTTTCTAGTTTTGCGTCTTCCAGTTCTGGCAGCCAGCCATGAAGCTAAAATTCTGGCCACTTGGCAACCCAACTCAAAGGAAGATGAAAAGTATATCTAGACACACAAATAAATGAGTGCAATACTATGCATCACTTTAAAAAATATTGTACTGCTTCATTACATGAACACCTCACACAATCTATTTATTACAAGACATGCAAAATACTGTTATAGGTCAGGACAAAAAAAAATCCAGGGTAAAATTGACTGGATTACTGTCTGTGGAAACATAAATTTCATTAAGTAATGTAACTGTTGGCTTTACAGGTGATTTCTTTCTTTCTTTCTTGACATATTTTATCTATCTAATTTGTCACACTGTGGATTATTTTACCTTTTATTTTTAATTTTCTTGTATGATGTCATTCGTTCTGTGATTAATAAAAGATAAGTGAGAAAAAATATCAAGTCATGTGTAATATTTATAGCTTCAACGGTAACAGCGCTTCTTCAGTTTGACAGTTCACTGATGAAGGAATAGCAATAAATTACACTGTCTGTAGTCACATGGAACGTTTGATCTGTAAAATAATGGATGCAAATCCGGCTAAACAACAAACACCATATCCAATTCATGAACATATGTAGCACAATAGTACAGAAAATGTTGTTTGTTGCAAAATTAAGATGAGAATTCTTTGCTTTCACCATGCTCTTGTGCAAGTTTACTCAAATGTAATTCTTAACGTATGGCACTTACTCCCAATTGAGTTTAGGTTTGCCACCATAATGATACACGGGAGTTTGCACTCCTATGCAACTTAATATTACACCTTTTTCTTTTGAGTAGACATGTATAGGATCACAGTGCACGTCATATGCACCATAATCCTCTGCAGGTTTACTCAGAAGCAAGTTATTCCCTAGTATGTGTGTTTAGATATGCAGCCTTAGGAACACAGTGAGGGTTGTTTTAAACTTTTACTCAGTGTAGACCCATTGAAATTAAGGACCATGACTAACTTGGGTCTATTAATTTCAGTGGGTCTACTCTAAAGAAAAGTTAGTTTAATTAATACAACCCTGATATTTTAGGATTATGCAATCATCTAGTGTTTCCTTGTAATACGGAAGAGGAGTACAGGGTCCATTTTTATGTTGTATGCTCTGTTTACCAGAGGGATGGAGATGACATTCCTGATTGCAACATCCTCTCCAGAGGGGAGGAGTCATCCATCTCTCCAATCCGCCCCTGCCTGCGGCAAGGGAAGGGTCTTCATGTCTCTCTGTGTGTCTGAGAGAAAGACTTGCTTGAGTGCTTGTTTTGTGTGAATTTTTCCTTCGCCTAGTCCTCTCCTTCATCCTGTTTGCTAGATCATCTTTATGAGTGAGTTTTTCCACTGTGTTTTCCTGTTGGCTGCTCCCATCCTGACCTCTTCATTTTTGCTTCATTCTCTCCATGTTTCTCTCCTCCTCCCTGGTGTCTGGGGAAGGAAGAGTGTAGGGGGCACCTGGATTCTGCCCCAGTTGCTGGGCAGGCACAGGAGAAGACCATAGAGGTGACAGGGCCAGGAGCTTGCCCTTTTCTGGAAAAGGCGGGAACGCCATTTTGTTTCATCAACTCAACATTTCTCTTTCAAACAAGTTTTCTAGTCCTTTGGTCAGCTTTACATAATCCAGTACTGTATGTATTTGTTTGTGTTTTGTTTGTGTGAGCTTGTTTGAGATTGTTATGGATAAAAAAAAAATCCTTATTGTTTCTCATGTTAAAATCTCATGTTAAGGTAAATACAACTGAATGACTGGCACCAAATGTTCTGTTTCTCTGCTCATTGCTTTAATTTTATTTTTGTCTTTCGAAGGTTTTTTTTGCACTTAATTGCTCATTTTTAACTTTCTGTTGGATTGTATTTTCTTTATTCCATTCACTTTCATTCACTGAAACTGAGGACATTTTAGGTAAGTAACATAATCCATTTTACGTTTTAGTGTCTGTGTTCAGAATGTGGAAAAAGTGAGTGCAAGTGTTGGGGAGACTGTGGTAGTTGATGTTGTGTGTTAGTAGTGGTGCTTTCATAAATGCATATTTAAGTATCATGTTCTGTGGCTGAAGTGCTCATAGATATGTGGAGTAGATTGGTTTTTAAAGTATTCAATCACTGTAATATAAATGATCAGAGGTGGGTGGAAGATAAAAATGGGTATTCTGAGTTTAGCTGCTGTTTTGGTATTTATAAACCTCCAATTAGGAATGTTCTCAATGCTGTTTGTAGTCTAGGCAGCTGAGATTGTTTTCACCTAGTGTTCAAAACAGCAGACTATTGTCCCATGTGGCAAACCACATCACCACAGCTTCTCAGAGAAAATGTTCCAAACTGATTCCTCCTAGGCTGGCTGTTGGGTTCTCCTGGACCAGTAGGAGTATAGGAAGGCTTCTTGTTTCAGTAGAGCTTTGCTTGAGTACCTGAGGTCTGGCATGGCTTGTCTTTCTAGTCTTGTTCTTCAGTTCTGCTTCCTGACATGCCCTCTGATGCTGACTATCTTTGGTCTTGACTCCCAGTTCCCAGCTTCTGACTCACGCCTGATTGCTGCCTGTGGCCTAATCCTGACAACCAGGATCTTCGGAAAAAGTCCTTTATAAAACCCTCTTATTGTTTCCCCTCTGTATTGGTTCTGTGCACCACATGCACCACGTTGGTGATCCCCAATATACCTAAAAAGATTGGCATCTTTTTAGGATGAAATATGAGGATCTGTTATATTAAATTATTTTCTGAACGCGATTGTTCATTTTATAAGAATACAGAAAAGTTAAAATTTCAGGGTAATCTTATGAAATATTTCACTGCCAAATATTCCAGTGTATACATCGAACAGGCTTTCTTGTCACTGGTAAATTCTCTTTATTCCCTCCCTGTAGGTCTTTGTGTGATAATACAATAACACATTCTTTAAAAGGTGCAAGCACCCCCCACCCACTACCTTTTCCACCTGGGGGCTCTGCTATTTGAAGAAAGCAAAAATTACTCTCCCCTCTCCCACTCTGCTGAAAAAGAGGGAGAAAACTGTAGAACTATTAAGTTGCTCCCATCTCATTATAACTTCAGAAATTTTTACTGCTTCAGACACTTCCCCTCATTTTAGTTCTCCTTCCTTGGTTTTCTGATTGGTGTTCCTAATTTTTCTGTCATGTAGTTGACAGTGCCTTATTCAATTAGTTTACAGTAGAGGATTCTACTGTGTATGCTGTATCTGATGTACAGAAACCTTTATGGTGGAACATGAGTAAGACTGTGCACACAGTTTTGAAAATGTATCCCATATGATATTCAGTCGATAGATCTAATACTTCTCTCACATTAACACTCAACTTGAAAGAATTGAGTTTCTGTCCATGATAATATCTCTTTGCAGTTCAGGAACGTAGGTATTTAAAAGCTTCCAGTTGTTTGTTACTTATCCCTTGCTGAGGATATTATATTGAATTCCAAGTGGTAATACCTTGGATATATTAGTGGTGGTCTGTTATATTTAGAAAATCGAGCTGAATGGTGCGATACTGTTTTATATGTGCTATCTGAACGTGGGACTATTAAGACCACTGAGGTAGACCGAATATAGTTGAAACAAATTAGTTGCTTGTTATATGTGAATGGTTGTCTGTTGTATCAAATGTTTGTGTAACTTATAGTTCTATATTTTTATATTCTACATCTCAACTTGTTTTGAAATAATTGACATGAGTTCCTGACTTGAGAAGCAAACTGCTCAAAGAGTGAGAATTAGCCAGATCATCACAGTGAGCAAGTTTTCTTATATTTTGTCCTTAGAGTTGTTGAGGAATAAGACCCTAGGGGAAGGGCCATGGTTTGGTAGCAGGGCCTCTGTTTTGTATGCACTAGGTTCCATGTTCAATCCCCAGCATTTCCAGGCAGGGCTGAGAGAAACCCCTGCCTAAAACCCTGGAGAGCTGCTGCCAGTCAGTGTAGACAGTACTGAGCTGGATAGACCAATAGTCTGACTCTGTATAATACAGCTGCTCACGTTTCTTTGAATAGGGCTCCTCTTGTCTGTCAGCTCTTGTGTTTAAAGGTATGCTTCATTGCAGAACTGTGTATTGCCTTAACGCCAAAGGGATAGTCATGATTCCTGTCAGTTGCTGGATCAGACCTGTCTATGTTTTTGCTCAGAAGTCTCCATCAGTTGTGCTTTCTCTTGTAACATTTGTCACCGTGCTTGCTATGTTATTTGTAGGGCCAGCTAAGGTTTATTGCCTGTAGCAGAAGCAAAAGACTCTCTTAGAAGGTTTGGTTTGTAGCATGGAGGATGAATACTTCAGTCTCAGGTTTCCTCCCAGCATCTGGCGTAGTCTTGTTTTACCCAGTTTTCTATAATTTCGGGTAGAAATTTGTTCTTTGTGAGACACCCTAAAATGAAGACGAAGACACTACTTTTCCCTCAGGAAAACACTAAGGCAACAAACAAACAAACCTTATTTTATAGAGAGATAAATGCCTGGATTTAACCCTGTCAGTGTGAAGTGTTCTGTTCTGAGTCACACTTTGGTGAAGAGAGGGTGTATTCTCAGCCCCTTAAAAATGAAATTAAAAGGTTATGTTTCATAGCAAAAAAAACCCCCTCATATTCCTGTTGGATAACTTATTAGCTTTTTCGCTTTCTCTGTGACTGGGAAGAAACAAATGTGTTAACCTAAAATTCCAAAATCCAATGCAGACTTAAACATGCTTAAACCCACTAAAATCAATGGGCTTAAGTATGCTCTGCTCAGATTGAGTTGTGACCCTGTTATATTTGATTACAAATACAAAGTACTGTTGAATTTTTAAACAGTAGTCTGGACTAAATACTGCTTAATAACTTGATAGAAACCATTAACCCCAAAATTTAGTGCAAGGCCTCTTGTGCAAGCCGTTTTCCTTCTCCCCTTACTGTGTGACCATTCCCGAAAACTCTGGGTGAGAAGCACCAATGGACAGAGGAAATAACTGGAAATTGGGAAAAGGAACTTCGTGAAGCCTTTGGATGCTGTCCAGTGTTTGGATTGTTCTTAGAAACTCATTAACTTAAAAAATTGCCAACAAACAAGTTGATATTGGTTGAAATCATTCTGTTTTTAGGGTTGTCTGTAAAAGCCTTCATGTGGGTGGGCTTTCATACCCAACTCCCAGGTTACAACTTCAGGTACAGGCTAGTGGACATGTATGTACATGACAGATAAGAACACACAATATGTGTTGGCAGCGAATGAAAAGTGGCGTGATGGGATCTTTCTAGATGCTGCAGAATTGCATAGTCTCAGAAAGACTGTCCATTACCATTTACACTCTGCAAACATAAACCCTTTAGTCTGTGAGTGAAATGTCCCTATTATTTTTTGTTCAGAAAAGTTTATTAATAATTACTACTACTACTACTACTATTATTATTATTATTATTATTATTATTATAATTATAATTTATATACTGCCATATACCCGGAGGTCTCAAGGTGGTTCACAGAACAAAATAAAATATAAAACTGCAGTTGGGAGACCCTGGTCAATCTTCCACACTGTCACTCATACACGATGCAAATAAAAGATCATTGCTTAAATGGGATTTTTGCTGCATTGTGATAATGGCCACAGGTTGCTGCTTTTCCTATTACTGGCTTCTTGTCAAGCAGATAAGCAGGGTGGAGACTATTGTGAATTCAAGCTCCCAAAAAATTTCTGAAGATTCTTAGGAGAAAGTATGACAAATGAGTAGGAAAGAGAAATATTTTTGTTTGCCTTCAGCTGAGGAATATTTCCTGGTTACTTCTCCCACTGTTTTGCTTTTGTTTAAAAGAGATTAGCCTGTTGGAATGTTTTGTCAAGATAACAGTATTCTAGTACTAAAATAAATAGCTCTGCCAAGTCACAATGCTAATTTTCCATACTTGCATTACTTGCTTGTCATTAGTTATGCAGCTATAGGGATGCTACTATTATGTCTATATTACTTTTCTTTTTAATCTTTTTAAAATTGCGTATTTGATTATATCCTTATTAAAAAGGTAGTCATGCATAGAAATGATAGACCAAATAATATATTTCAAATTGTACTTGTAAATAAAAATACAACCCAGGGTTCTCTTTGCTGTCTGCTTACCCATCCATAATAAACACTCAACAGGCCTTGGGCGAGAACGCTGCCCTTGATAACATAGAATGGAATGTATGGATTGTAATAGCTGGTAAACAAGCCCACTCAAATTATTTTTTAGGAAATACATCACTGAATATATTTTAATAGACAGATCTTTATTTTGCATTATAAATCTACAACCTAAAAGGCTAATTTGACACAAACAGCGAATTTCTGTTGAGGACTGATCACACTGAAATAAGAAATAAGAAATCTTCTGATTATTTCAGAAGATTTAGTAAATGTAAAATTCAGCAGCAAAATCTGCTCTTCAGTAGTGTAGAGTGGCCTTTTTGATTACATAGGATTAAAGGTAAGAATACTAAAAAGGCATCTATTATTCATTGTAAAATACTAAAAATGACCTGAATTGTGTTCTGATGTGAACTGGAAAGTCTAACCTGCTTTTTGTATTGATTTTTCCAAATAACATGAAATAACAATCCTCCCAACCAACATTACCCCCTTCCTACACCGCACCCT
The DNA here is from genome assembly GCF_965112155.1 of Podarcis liolepis. NCBI lineage: Eukaryota > Metazoa > Chordata > Lepidosauria > Squamata > Lacertidae > Podarcis > Podarcis liolepis. The sequence goes on along the minus strand of NC_139555.1, from coordinate 82,531,316 downwards.
CCAAGAAAGTCTCATCTGTTGAGAAAAGATGGATGAACCTTGGTGGAAGATCCAAAAAGGCAGCATTAGTTACTATTTAGGTAATAAGTAATAGTTAAAGGTAAAGGGACCCCTGACCATTAGGTCCAGTCGTGGCCGACTCTGGGGTTGCGGCACTCATCTCGCTTTATTGGCCGAGGGAGCCGACGTACAGCTTCCGGGTCATGTGGCCAGCATGACTAAGCACTTTGATGTGCTTTCGAACTGTTAGGTTGGCAGGAGCAGGGACCGAGCAGTGGGAGCTCACCCCGTCGCGGGGATTCGAACCGCCAACCTTCTGATTGGCAAGTCCTAGGCTCTGTGGTTTAACCCACAACGCCACCCGCAATAAGTAGTAATAAGTAGTAGTAAAAGAGGAAAGAGATCCACCAGTGGTGCAGAAGAAGATAATAAAATGCCTCTTGCTCTGATCAAAGTGATTGTGTAAATAAATATCAAACTCCTGCTTTCTGTTCAAAAAAGATCCTTTGAAGGAAGGAAAAACCTCTTCTTCACTGTAAAATAAATATCTGAATTAAAATTCAATAAACAGTGTTATAAGAAACTGACCTTATAGCAGTCTATACCAAAACAACTAGGCTCAATATAAATGATTATATAAAGCCCTATCAGATGTAATCTTCATGTACTGGACAAATGTGTTAGGAGGAAACAGGGCTCTACCCTGAAATTGTGTGGCTGGCTAGCTCCACCCCCTGTTGTTCAATTGTACAGCATTAAGGGCTTGTCCACACTTCTGCTTTCGCCACTTGTTTCTCCCAGGGAAACCCACTATTTACCATTGAATCTGAGCAAATATCATTTGTGCTTTTCATGGATCAACATTTGCTTTGATTCAGTGGTAAAGAGCAGGTTTTCCCAGGGAAAGTGGCAGGGCAAACGGAAAACCACTTGAACCCATGCCTGGAAACCCCGGGACAAGCAGAAGACCTCTTGGGTCCATTCTTTTTAGGCACAGAACAAGCAAAGTGTGGACGAGCCCTTAGTCTGCAGGGGGAAAGAGGAAGCCTTCACACATACAGTTGTATGCTCAGAGGCACTAGCCCTGCACACTGTTTGCTTACTTTTTTGTTTCAAGTCTTTGCATACTGGTTTTCATAAAAGATTGCAAAAGGTCTACAAAGGAATTCAACACAATTAAATAATACAGTATATCAAACAGGTAAGACATCAATATCCGTAAAATAAGATTCCACTCTCACAAATTCCACATCCACTAACACTGCAGTACAGGCAACTCCCCGTTTGTGCAGGGGTTGCATTCTGGGTCATTGTATTTGTTGGCAGAGCACGTGTAAGCTTGCCCTATTCATCCCTGCCCTCTTCCTGGGCTGAAAATGGCACACATGTCGGCAGTTGCATGCCAGTTGAACGCATGCAGAATGTACACTGCCTGTACAGCAACCAATCTATACCTGCACACGTTCACCCACGCCCCCCCCCAAACACTCTCCATCCCTCTCAAGCATTAGTGGTCCCATCAACTACAAACCCTAGTCATACATTCATACTGTACATTTGGATAGCAGGGGGTGCACTAATTGGAAAATGCAATGCCAAACAGAGTAAAGTAGGACACATTGTCACCCTAATGGTCATTAACCTACAGGGCCCATGCATCAGTTTTAAATAACAAGGCATCTTTAAAATGCCTGTTAACATCGACAAAGAATGAATTTTCACCAAGTTAGTGGACACATTTTTAGTGTAATTATGCTTTTATCTTACAAAAACCTGATGACTGAATGACATGAATGATAGCATTCTGAGGACCCTCGTTCTTTTATAAACCCATAATTGTGAAAAGTCTGGGGTTGCGAGGTTAGGTTTTTCTCTCCTTTTATGTAAGTGACAGCATTAGCATTAAATAAATTCCCATCGAATTTTAGTTTGGCTTCTTCTATATCTAAATGGTGAGATGAAAAAACAAGCAGTCAACTAGGTGGTGAAGACTGGAAGAGATGTCCTCTCACTTACTACATGAAGAAAATAGGTGTTGCAGCATTAAAGAGTGACAGAAGTTTAGACACCAGTGATATTGCAACACTTGTAAAGAAAAAAGGGGGAATGGCTGAACTGTGCAGCAGGAACAGCTGAATAATGATTGTACAGAAACAGACAAGGCACAGCATCCTTTTAGCCAGGTTTATTAATTGATATGGATTCCTTGTGCAGTCATTTTTGTTTTCTACTACCCAAATCCATATGCCTCTGTGTGTGGAGCCCTGGCATATATATGAAGCCTGATTCATTTCAAAGAAAGAAGCCCATCTATGCCTGCAAGGGAATGGGTATAGAATTTGGAGTCTTCTATTTAAACTCACATGCCTGAAACACATGAGCAAATTTCTGTCAGTTCCATGGTAATTTCACAGTATCCCGCCCATGGCCATTTCCTCGAAATGGTTTATTCACTTCATTAGCCCTTTCCACACATTCTTTAGGCATCCCAGGAACACACGCAGGAGGGGAGTGGCATCGCTGTGGCACACTCCACCCCTGTATTGAGGGCAAGATTTGTCAGGACTACACAGCTGTACAGACAGAGTGTTCTCGCCATGCATTCTATTGATTTTTCTTCTCTGCGCAATCATAGTTCCCAAATACTCTGAGACAACCTGCTGTGTGTACAGTTACTAGTGTAGAGTTGTCTGTGCAGGGTTCTTTTCAGACTTTATAGTGAGAACATTTAGGTCAGGATCAGAGCTGACCACCGTGATTTCCCTGTGTTCCCAGAAATGTTCTTCTCTTGCTTCTTGTTGACCTAGGCTTCTGCTCCATTTGAAGGAGGAGGTTGCTGGTACCAGCTTTTGATTTTTAGAAAAAGGGCAGACCTCTTCTTCCTTTCCCTCTATAACGAAAGCCTAATTCGGAAAATGGAGCCCGATATTAAAGATGAAATGGAGTCTCATATTAGAGAGGTGAGAGGTACAGTTAACAAGTGCCGAAAAGGACGCAGGATAATGCAGGGCAGGTGTGAACTAGGACTATAAATCTAAGAAATTCTCTGCTGCCCCAGAAATGCCTCCAGAATTGAGAAGGCAATTGCTGGCTGTACATGTGGTTTTAAAAATTGTCAGAGCACTGCAGAGCAGCTCAGAGGAAAAGTGCATAGCTTAGAAGTAGCTCTTGACAGTATGGCTTGATAGGAAGGAATCACTGTCAATGCTGACATGTCGCGCTGCAGTCCAGGGAGGAGGGTCCATGCACTGCTCAGTAGCAGAGTACCTGTTTCACAGTCAGAAGGTCCCAACATCATTCCCCTGCATCTCCAGTTGGTAGGACCTTCAGTGGGAGCAAGAGGTCTAGGAAAGACCTCTGTGTACCTGAGATCTTGAGGAGCCATTGCCAAGCAGATTAAACGCCGATTACAATACAGTGGTGCCTCGCAAGACAAAATTAATCCGTTCCTCGAGTCTCTTCGTCTAGGGGTTTTTTCGTCTTGCGAAGCAACCCTATTAGCGACTTAGCGGATTAGCGCTATTAGCGGTTTAGCGGCTATTAAAGACTTAGCGGATTAGCGGCTAAAAGGCTATTAGCAGCTTAGCGGCTTAGAAAAAGGGGGGGAGCAGAAAAAAATCGGAACACTTGCAAGACGTTTTCGTCTTGCAAAGCAAGCCCATAGGGAAAATCGTCTTGCGAAGCAGCTCAAAAACGGAAAACCCTTTCGTCTAGCAGGTTTTCCGTCTTGCGAGGCATTCGTCTTGCGGGGCACCACTGTAGACTAGTGCTCTGACATGTAGGTTCATGTACAGCAGGCATGTCCAACAGTTAGATCATGATCTACTGGTAGATTACCGGACGTCTGTGGTAGATCACTGGCTCCCCCAAAAGAAGCTCAATAACTTTGGCTCCTCTAAAATAAAGCTCAACATTTTTGCCCTGCACCCCCAAAAAAGGGGGTAGATCACTTCCAGTTTTTAAGTCAACTGTGAGTTAAAAATGGAGATTTCCTCCTCCCTAAAAAGGTCCACAACCTTGAGCTGAACCCCCCAAAACAGGGTTTCCCTTCCTTAAAAAAGACCAACAACTTTGACCTGAACCCCCCAAAAGGAGGTAGATCACTGTCAGTTTTTAACTCTGTGAGTAGATCGCAGTGTCATGGGAGTTGGCCACCCCTGATGTACAGCATGTGTTCATATGCATAGAGAGCCCAGATAATGAAAAGTACAGTAGGTGGTAAATTATAGTCTTCTTCCTAAGAACATTTTGGCCGGGGCAACTCCCTGGATTTTGAGGCTCTTTGAGGATCATTTGCTTGAATCGTTTTAATGTTAGACCTGCTAAATACAAATCTACCTACTTAAGCAATATACTTCACTTTCACCCTAAAATCAGGTTGCCAGCCAGGATGGCTGACACCTAGTTCCTCCCAGCATAAGGTTACTCTTCATAGCTGCCAACGTTTCCCTTTTTAAAAGGGAAATTCCTGAATAGGATTCCTTGCAAGAAAAGAGAAAAGTTGACAGCAATGCTACTCTTTCAACAGCACTGCCAAACCAATTTAGATAAAGACTAGTTTGCACACCAAACTATTTGTCGTTTAGTTCTCTAAGTTGATAGCACAAAGGGTTCATTCCATGTTTCATACAGATTTGGTGGGGGGTTGCCTAAAACTTCAACTGACTGCCATTTTGTTTATGTTTTGTCTTCTGAAATGCTTGGGGATAAGTGTTAGGCCTATTGCCACATTGCCTTCTAGATTGGTTTAGCAAGATGGCTGCAAGAGCAAGTTCCCGCTGGGTAGGAATTGGCGACAATGATCTTGGCTGCCATCCTCGGTTTTAAGGTGAAAGTTAAAGTGTAGTGCTTTGCTACAGACAGGTCTGCATTCATCAGGCCAAAAACACACAGTTCAAGCAAACCAGTTCCCCGCAGATCTTGGGGAATCTTCATATTGAGGATAATTCTTGCTGTATGAGAGAGAGAATGGGGTTGAGTACCATGAGCTATGCTGTTTCTTAAATCCAGCTGCTTCGTATCGCTGATGTTTGCTGACTTCAGTGCATATTGTTGTAACTGTGACCTTACACATCTCAAAAAAGGCTAGTGACAAGGTCTTCAGCTGTCTTTCACATGGGTAACCATTTTCTTAAAACAAAATTGCATGAGTTCTCTGACGTACAGGTTTTGGAGGGGCCTTGGGCAAGATGGTGTCCATGTCTGGAGGCTCCCTCAGTGAGTCTATCTCCTCGCTGCCACAGGTCTGGGGGGCTCTTGTCAGTGGGCCAGCCTGGGAGCATAGGCCCCTGGCAGATTCCCAAATATGCCTTCCTTTTGAACCAGTCCTGCTTGCTTTGAGTGAGTAAAACAATCCAAAGATCTGTCTGGCGATTTCTAGAGAATACATTAACTAGGTATTCGGCATTTCATAGATGAATGTGCTAAATAAGAAACTGTTATTAAAAGCAGCATTGCTTATATACCTGAAAGATGGATTGTGATGGAAGGAGGTTTTTTTTTTAAAAAGTTGCTCTTTAATCCATCATGGTGTTCATTTTGATAGCTCATTTCATTTTGGCAAACACAAACAGATTTGCTTTTAGATAGTGTAGTAGAAGGAGTTATGAAAAGAGATGAATTAGCATGGTTAATAGGTTCAGTCCTATTTTAAGCTGCCTTTCAGGCTGTCCACTGCATGTAAAATCAGTGCTTTTTAGCAAATATTTTAAAAAGACATTACTGGAAAAATGCTCATTGCAGTTGATAATCTTTTATCACTTGCAGTTAATAATGTTTTAACAATGCAATTTACTACTTTGATTTATGGGTCTTTTGTTTTGTTCGCAGTTCATTTGTATAATTCATTTGACTCCCAATTCCAATTTAAAGTAGTTTTAACCTTAAAGAACCTGATGACTTGCCTTATGGAATTGTTAAAGAAAGGCAGTGTGGATGTGGGGATTCTGTTCTACATATGGCACTTGTCAACACTGATTTTCAGTGTTAACTTATAGTAAATGGCAAAATGAAGCTGCAGCTTCAGGATGTAAATGGAAAGTTATATCGCAGTACTGTGGGGAAAGGCTTAGAAGTCCTTATAAGGCTCCAGAAGGGAGATTTCATTTTTTAAATAGTTTGCCCAAGTTTGCTATTTGTTTTAGCACAGTAAAGGATGAATACATTTTGATCAAGCTTCAGTTGCATAAATAAAATTCTTTCTAGTACCTTAAAGATGCTTGAGAAATTTACAAATTCTCATGTAAAGACTGACTTAACCTGCACCTCTTGGGACGAATGTGTAGATTGGAACATAGCTATCCATTGGATTTCACACTGCTGCAAGGGTTCGACACAGTTCTTGGCTTAACAATGTCTCAAAATGCATTTAAAAATGCATATGTTGGGAAAATGTGTTTAGAAATGCATGTTTTGTAACAAAAGGATAAAATCACTCTATAATATATGAGCAAGTAATTGGAAAAATTAAATCTGGGCCAGTTAATTTTCAATGTATGTAGATAAATACATTTTTGCCTACACATAGCCAGATACTATGTCAGTAGTAATCCAAGTCTGAGATTCATGTTAATGAGTGAGAAAATGTTATCTAAAATTTATGATTTTTTGAATATTCAGAGTCAGGAAATGACATTGTGAAGTATGTGGGAAAATGTGTAAGGATATACAATATGAGATTTATGAAGAAGTCTGGAGTTTCTTTTCACCAAGGGATCAAGCTTTTCATGCACAATGAATTATGACATGTCACTGTCTTAGCAAATGCAGTCTTAAGAATCTCACTCCTCATCATGGAATATTCCCCCTCCCCCCCAAAAAAACAAATGGTACCTGCTCATATGGGGGAGCATTGCTATGGACAATCACTAGGATTTCCCAGAAGCTTTTCAGTGGCTCCTCAAGAGAAGATGTCAGACAAACTTCCTTAAGAGTTTGGCTCCTCAAGAGAAGATGTCAGACAAACTTCCTTAAAAGATTGCTCCCCCACAACTACCAATCCTCTTTTGCAATGAGCAATCTTTCTGTTCAGCCATGTGAAATGAGCTTATTAATGTAACAAAAGAACCACTTGTGCCTCCCTTCCTTCCAACTGGCTGGGAGATGAGGTGGACTCCTCTTAAATTCAGCAACCAATGGCTACCAGTTCATTAAAGATCATAAATGAGAACATTTGGAATTCAAATCTGCTGGGCAGATAGGGATAGGGGATAGGGGATAGGGGGCAGGGATAGGGAACTTCTGGCCTCCATAATTTGCTGTAATGCACTCTACATGGGGCTGCCCTTGAAGACGACCCAGAAACTTCAGTTGGTCCAAAATGCAGCAGCCAGATTGCTGGTTGAAGTTCTCTTCAGATTCATATAGCCCCTGTTTTAAAACAACTGTATTGGTTCCCAGTTCATTTCCATACATAATTTAAGGTACTGACGTTAGTGCTTAAAGCCCTAAATAACCTGGACCCCAAATTTCTGAGAGACCTCTTCTTTCCCAGCAGACCCTCTCAGGTGCTAAGATCACTGAAGGATGCCCTCTTGGTTGTTAACTGCTCTACTGCTCTCAGAAGCTCAGGGGGTGGCGGCCCCAGAAAGGGCATGCTCTGTAGCAACACCTAAGTTGTGGAACTTCCCACTGAAGTGCACTCGTCACCTTCATTATATAGCTTTTGGTGAATGCTGAAGATATACTTTTTCACTCTGGCTTATGATCCTTGAGATGTATATACAGTGGTACCTCGGGTTAAGTACTTAATTCGTTCTGGAGGTCTGTTCTTAACCTGAAACTGTTCTTAACCTGAAGCACCACTTTAGCTAATGGGGCCTCCTGCTGCCACCGTGCCGCCAGAGCACGATTTCTGTTCTCATCCTGAAGCAAAGTTCTTAACCCGAGGTAATATTTATGGGTTAGTGGAGTCTGTAACCTGAAGCGTATGTAACCTGAAGTGTATGTAACCCAAGGTACCACTGTATTTATGACCTGCATTATTTCTGTAATTTTAAGTTGTTTAAACGGTTTTTACATTCTTCAACACTGCATTTAAATGATAATGGTGTGTTTTAATTGTTGTAACCAGCCCTGGGACCTTATAATGAAAGGATGGTAATAAATTGTAGTAGTACTAGTATTAATCAATAAATCTCTGAGCATTTGGTAATGTGACTGAGGCTGTTGGAATTTTGAGTCCAACAACATCTGGAGAAACACAGTTTCCCCAGCCCTGATTTATGGAGCAGTAATTATTCTTTTTGCAGACACTCCCTTCATCTCCTTAAAAGCTGGGGACATGGATGGATGATTAGGCAAGTGGGTGAGACAGATCCTGACTTTGCAAGATGCCGTATTTTTCGCTCTATAAGACGCACCAGACCACAAGACGCACCTAGTTTTTGGAGGAGGAAAACAAGAAAAAAAATATTCTGAATCTCAGAAGCCAGAACAGCAAGAGGGATCGCTGCGCAGTGAAAGCAGCAATCCCTCTTGCTGTTCTGGCTTCTGGGATAGCTGCGCAGCCTGCATTCACTCTATAAGACGCACACACATTTCCCCTTACTTTTTAGGAGGGAAAAAGTGAGTCTTATAGAGCAAAAAATACGGTACTTAGTCATCTCTACAGTTCTAATTCAAGCCTTGTATTAAGGTTTCAAGATAAAGCAAGTGAAAGAAGCAGGGTTTCAGCAACAGGAAAATAAAACTGTTAAGTACAAACCAGCCCTAAACTGATAAGCTCTCTAACTTACTTGGCAGAATACATTTAGCTAATGTGCATCCAGCAAAGGACGTAGCTTATTGGGGAGCAGCGAAGATTCCCCAGGTGAAGAAAGGCAAAGGCATATCTGAACTATCTATTTTTATGCTGCATTCCAAGGAGCAATGGCAGATGGAGGAAAGAAAGTGACCATTTAGAAAGGGTTTTGGGGTGAGCCAAGACAAGAACATATGCAGGATGACAATACTTATCACCTCCCTTAGCCAAGAAAAGTGCTTTTATGAGAAGAGATCATGAAGTTGGGATTTGAGTATGTAGGGGAGAAAGGATGCTTGGGACATGCCTTCCTCATTCCTCTGTAATGGCAAAGAGGATTTATTAAAGGGACAGAAGTGTTTGAGCTCTGTTGTCCATCACTGTATAACTTTGTCACCTGCAGCCCCTCTGAACTATTGAGAGTTTGCAAGGTGATGTGGAAATGGTTCTCTGAGACTAGAAAAGACGGAAAACTGCTTTCCTATTAGGGATTGTACTTGTAGCCTAACACTTCAGAATTGGACACAGTACTATGGCCAAGGCAAGCATGATGTTGGTAGATCCAGTGATGGATTTTGCCTCTTGTGAAATGTATTTAGGCAGATCCAAAGGCACAGATATGGACTGAAGCAGTACTGCAGAGGGTGAGCTTATAACCCTTTGCCCATGCGTCTTCTTCTTCCTGCCTACCATAGGTATTTGCACTGCTTGGAGAAACACATGAGCTAGATTCAGGTTTAAGTTTAAGAAAAAGTCAAGAGACTCAATTATGGATCTCCTGTGTCACTTCTGTTTTGGCCCTAAAGAATATTCTCTTGAAGAGCCATCCCAAAGGTCAAAAAAATGGTAGGACAAAAGCTTTGCCTACTTTAAAAAAAAAACAACACTTAAGAGTAGCCACCAGCATTGTGCATTAACTACAAGTATATATATTTTTACTTCTTCCCTTTCATGACTGATAATATAAGCACTGCATATTAAACAAGCATCTGGTGCAGTAAAGTGACATACTTAGAATTATAATAATTAGATTATGCTTTCTTACTGATTATTAACAAAAGAAATCTAAACTGTTCTTTTAGTGAATTCCTGCCCATATCCCCCCTCCCCAGATAATTCTGGGATCTACAAATGATACACTGTAATTTTCTACATAGCCTATTATTGTTCAACAAGTTTGTTCAAAATAACCATTTTGATTAGCACCAGCAACCAAGCTCACATATTGTGTGAATTTATTCTTATGATGTAAACTTGAGAGTAATACAGATTTTCAGCCTAATGCATGATTTCATAGAATCATTATGATCCTGAATTACTGACGAATCAGCAGTTTATAAGAATCTGGACAAAGTTTCATGCTCAGTTCTAGACCACAGGAAAAATGAGAACAAGTGCATGAGGATGTGCGCTGACTGCTCTTGCAGAGAACTGCTTATACATGTTAATCCTTTACAGAATTTTGATGATAAAAGACCTGATACTGATAAAGCTAGAAGTTGGCTTTGCCCCTGCTTTAATTGCTCTTTCCTTATGGTTCCTTAGAGAACCCGTTAAATCTGTAAATATGTACTATCACCAGCATTCTTCTGAAATCTTTTAAGTATTGTATTGTAAGCAGATGGGTATGCATTGTGGACAGGTGGTTCTGTTCAGTTTAGCTTTTTTTAAAAGCATGTCTAACCACCCACTCACCAGCTTGCCTTGAGTCCCAGTGAACCTGTGTGTTCCAAAATTATTTTCACAGGCTTTGCATTACACAATTGTATATTGCTGCTCTTTGCCTCCAAGGTATTGTAGCCTGCAAATAACAGGGGGCAAATAACAACATAGGGGGTGATACTTGGAGTGGGAGGGAGAGCAATGAGAAAATGATAAAATCCCAATTTCCTGTGCTGTGGTTTCAGTCTGAATTGAGGCCACATGTGTTTAAAGGCGTTGTTTGACTCTCCGAACTTACTTCCTATTCTAAGCAAAGTTGGTGATCTTTGAATAACTCAATGCTTTTCAGTAAAAGCCACTGTTTTGGCTGTATCTTCAGATAACTGATGTTGGGAATCTGAGATACCCACACAGTGGAAGTTGCTCCTAGTATCAATCACCACACGGAAGCAGCTTAAGGTCCAAATAGTTTACTGTTGCAGAAGGGGCTAATTTCCTTCATGAGCGTAAATCACCCCGTGGATGAGCTAATCTAAGGTGCACGATCAGCTATGCCTGTTACTGTTAGACTCCCTGCCTTCCGTCCCATCAGTTCCAGTGGGCACTAGCCACCGCTGAAGGGTGGTAGAGCACCTGCTCTGCATGTAAAATACCCAGGTTTAGTCTTGGCTCTGCAAGTTAGACTCGGAATGATTCCTATCTGAATTGCTGGAGAGACACTGCAGGTCTTTGTAGATCTAGTATGGGGAGCCCATGGACCTGCAGATTTGATTGGACTCCAATTCCAATCAGCCCCAGCCAGCTTTCTCAGTGATTAGGGATAATGGGAGTTGTCATCCAACAACATCTAGAACAGGTTCCCTGTTCCAGGTGTATACAGTACTGAGTTGAATGGAGCAGTGGTCTGACTTGTATAAGGCACCTTCCCAACATGTGTAAAGTACATATTGGAAATACACAATGCGTTCCCTGGAGATCATTTGTTAGGCGAGCATTTGCATAACAAGTCTACAATTTCCATTGATTTCTATGGGAACATTTCTAATCCAGGATTTGTCCAATCTCTCTCTCCCATCCCCACTTTCCATGGGTTCTGCCCCAAATGACTGGTGCCAACCAACAAAGCATGAACAAGTCAGGAAATGGGAACACTCTGGCTGTTTGGATATTGGCATCTGTGGTTTGTATAGCAGGATTTGGTCACAATTCTTTGTATAACTGCATTTCCCCATAACTTAAAGGTGGATAGTGGGACTTGCGTGTAATAATCTAAGAGGATGGCCAAGGTTTTGCTTGAGAGTTAAGTGTGTCATTTGGGAAGCTGCTGGATGGTGCAGCTTTGTGGTGGATATGTTGGCCTGGCCTTTTTAGATCTGTGCATCAAACAGTAGAAGGTGTTTGTAGTTTGGCTTTGATCCCCCCCCCCTTTTGTCATGCTGCTTACTTAACATAAGTTCCAGTTACATTGTGATTATTCACTGCACACCTGAAATAAGCATTAATCAGCCGGTAAAGTGTTATTCCTTAATTGCTTCACACTTAAAAGAACATCGTGATCTGTAAAAGGGTAGGGATCATGTTAGAAAAAAACATTGTAGGTTACGAAATAATACCTGAGACAGTTATTTACTGTGTCTCTAGGGCAGTGTTGGCCAAACTTGGCCCTCAAGCTGTTTTGGGGCTACAATTCCCATCATCCCTGACCACTGGTCCTGTTAGCTAGGGATTATAGGAGTTGTAGTCCAAAAACAGCTAGAGGGCCAGGTTTGGCCAATACTGCTCTAGGGAGTGTTTTTCTCCTTCCATCAGGAGAAAACATTGCTCTTTTTGATCTGTCAATTGATTTAAACACCTGGATATCTAAAAATTCTCATTACCTAGGTTTGAAGCTGAGTGGGGGAAAAGTAGCTGGGCAAATGAAAAAAATAAATAAACATGTAGCCCAGTTGGAAATCTTCAGTAGCCCTGTTCATATCTTACCTATCTAATTATTTATCACATTTTCAAGCTAATAAAATTCTCTTTAAAAACAGAGAAACTAGAGTACTAATGCACAAAATGGCCTTCATGAATTGAAATGCTTGTGAAAAAAGTTTAAAATTAAGTCGTACTCAGAGTAGACCCATTGGAATCTGATATGACCCTTGATTAGCAAAGCAGTCAATACTAATAGCATGCATTAAGTTTTTTAACTTGCTGTGAAGGCTTGGTCCTGACTTTACAAGAGACTCTATTCTTAAGAACTCAGGAAGAGCCTCCTGGCCAATGGCACATCTAGTCCAGCATCCTTTTTCACACTGGCCAACCAGATGCCTGTAGGAAACACAAGCAGGATTCAAGCACAAGAACACTCTCCTGTGATTTCCAGCAGCTGGTGTTCAGAAGCATCATTGATAGCCTGCTCCTCCAGGAATTTGTCTAATCTATTAAGACTAGCCAAGGCAGTGGCCAGCACTACCTCCTGTGGGAGTGCGTTCCATAGCTTAAGTTTGCACTGCTAAGTTCTTCTGTCAGTACACACTGCCTGGGATCCAAAAAACTACCATATGTACATGAATCTAATGCACCATCGAATCTAATGTGCCCCTCAGTTTTTGAAACCCAAAAAGTATTTCCTATGTCAGCGGTGTTTTTCAAGCTTGTGGTTGAATCTAATGTGCCATCAAGTCTAATGCACACCCTAATTTTCGCTACATAATTTGGCCCAAAAACGTGCACATTACATTCGAGTAAATACAGTACCTCAGGAATGCCCAGTGGAATTTTGCTTTATTTAATTGGACAGGACCTCCCTGCTTTTCCCCATAACCCCATATCGCCAATAGCTTTATAAAGTCCTTTGTGTTTCAAAAGCAGTTCCTGTGCAGCATTGGGGGTTGCTCAAAGGCCTAAAGGCCCTTAGAACATGGTCCTTTGGATTCTGGCCATTGACTTATGGGATGAGAACTACAAGTAGACCCTGCAACAAAATTACGTTAAATCAATTGGAAGCCTGGCAAGAGAATTCAGTGTAAATTCATAAATGCCAGTTCACTTTAAGGTTTCCATGTATTCCCTGCAGCCCTGGTTTGAATGTACTCATCAGTAATATCACAAGTCATTGTGGTACAGGGCTGGATGATACGTCTGGACAATTTACTGCAGTCCATTAAATGAATAATGATCGCTGGAAGAACTTTCTGTAAAATTATAGGTTGTCAAGGCAAAATCTATAGTGCCTAAAAGCAGAGAACTTTTCAAAGGGATCCATCTATTTAAAAATAATCTGTATCGCCAGCTAAATTTCATATTGTGTCTCATAGCGAATCCTGTAATCATTCCTAGTGCACGGTTCCCTCTTGAATAAGAACGAACATTTAGATGCCGAGAATTAAAATGTCACTGTCTTAATGAATATACAGAGAAGAAGATCAACAAAGTTCCAAACTGTGAGTTAGACTGGAGCTTTATTATTAATTTATGCTTTATCATTAATATTATTAATTTATGACTGGGATTTACAGTACATGTTAATAATATATGCACAAGAGGAAGCTGGTCAGATACTTGGGAGGCTCGTCATTACAGTTGCACCTCTTCCTGCCCTGCCTCATTTAAGTTAGGGGAGCTCAGCCAGTCACTGCTAGGGGTTTCGCCAACACAAAAAATCCCATGGAGCATTTCAAGATGGATATGTCGCTCATGGGTGCCTGCATAGATGAATACAGCTACTGCACTCTGCATTTGTGGATGGCAAGATTCCCTTTACTTTCCTTGAAAAGAATGCCTTTCTTAAATGTATGCACATCTAATAGGGGATTATGTGTTTAATTAAACCTCTCTTGATTTAGCTGTTTGGAGCCCTGGGGGAATGACAGTTTATTTCTTGGGGGGGGGGGGGAGAATTGATGCATAAGGACCTGATTCATCTCTCATTAGCATTGCTTTACACTGGCTAAGATCCGGCTGACTTTAGTAGCTATTCCATGACGGAATGTTTGTGGAAGTGAGAGAAGAATTTAGCTGCAGTATCTCTGTCCCTTTTTTTGTTCCTGCAGATGTCCTAGTTTTAGCATGTTTCACTGGGACGTAGGTGTAAATTAATCCTGCTAGATGTTCAATTATTTGTTAAAACAATTTTGGATTGTTGAAGAGAGAGACCTCCCACAGTTTTCAAGCACAGACAGAAATAATTAACCCATGTTTCAAATATGTTTTTATTTGGAAGAGACTTTATGGCAGCTTTGGAGATTAGTAGGAACCTTTACATTTAAATATTGTTAAGATTGGAAGTGTGAACAGGAGAGAAGGAGAAATACTTAAAGTTGCTCAAACCTGCTGGCTGGATCTGACCAGGTACATCCTTTTGCTAGGAAAACTGCGGGTGATACAGTGCCACGGGAATTAGATGGTTATAGACAATTTCATATTGATGCAGGAACCCCTCGGGAATCTTCTGAATGGGAATAACTGATCAGAGTAGGGGAAGGATCTTGCCCCCCCCCCCCGCCCAGCTAAGGATGAGGTAATCTAGATGTCTCTATTTAAAGAGAGACTGCAGTTTGAAAGAAACAAATAGAGACACAAGAGAACTCTCTAAGCCAGTGTTTTTCAACCTTTTTTGGGCAAAGGCACACTTGTTTCATGAAAAAAATCACGAGGCACACCACCACTGTGTGCGGAGAGGGAGATGACAGAGCCCCACTGCTCTCTATGGGGAATCGGATGAGAGCGGACCGCCTGTCCGCTCTCATCCGATCCCATCCGATCTGATCCCAACCCAGGACAGATGGAAAATAGGGTGTACACAGTCCGCCGCCTGCCTAGTGGGCGAAAATTTGACTTTTTTTTTTAATCTTTCGAATTTTTCAATTTTTCCCACGGCACACCAGGCAACATCTCGCGGCACACTAGTGTGCCGCGGAACAGTGGTTGAAAAACACTGCTCTAAGCTAACAGCAATATGGAAACTGCCCGTCTCTGATGTGGGTGCTGTTGAAGCTAGCTGCCTGAGCATGGGTGGGGGTGTAAACAATCCAAAAACCTGCATAATTTCAAATATTACAAAACACCAAGAATTAAGACAAAGGGATCTACCAGTACAGTGGTACCTCGGGTTACATACGCTTCAGGTTACAGACTCCGCTAACCCAGAAATAGTACCTTGGGTTAAGAACTTTGCTTCAGGGTGAGAACAGAAATTGTGCTCTGGCGGTGCGGCCGCAGCAGGAGGCCCCATTAGCTAAAGTGGTGCTTCAGGTTAAGAACAGTTTCAGGTTAAGAACAGACCTCTGGAACGAATTAAGTACTTAACCCGAGGTACCACTGTATACTACTTGAGCATTGCAGTATTGTAAAATCTAGAATATAGATTCTGGGTATCTGAAATTCTGCACAGAATCTGCCGGGAGTGTGCTACATGCCAGCCCCGTTTCAAACTCATAAGATGTGAAATTACTGTGATCCAGCCACTTAAATAATTTCATTGAAATGTGATTCTTATGAGTTTGTAACCATTGAAAATGTGCCTTCAATTTTACCTTTTTCTAGTTTGGATTCTTCCAAAAAAGAAAAAGAAAATTTAAAAAATAATAATTGCTGAAATCATTCTCTTTTGATTTGGTGAAAATTCTGTTATAGATACAGTCATACCTTGCATCCTGAATGCCTTGCAAGTTGAAAGTTTTGTCTCCTGAGCGCCGCAAACCTGGAAGTGAGCGTTCTAGTTTGTGAACGTTCTTTGGAACCTGAATGTCTCACATGGGTTCTGTGGCTTCCGATTGGCTGCAGGAGCTTCCTGCAGCCAATCGGAAGCTGCGCCTTGGTTTCCGAACATTTTGAAAGTCGAACGGACTTCCGGAACGGTTTCCGTTCGACTTTCGAGGTACGATTGTATTCATGAAAATACGAAGTTTTTCAAATCGTATTTTTACTTGTGTAGTAGAAGGCACTTTGGTTGCTACACCTTATTTTATTCCCATTTCCTTGGCGTCCAAAGCGGCACATGTACCCACAGGTACCTTTCTTAGGCTTGAAAGAAGCATTTATTGTAGCCAATAGAACAGGTTGTGGTATGTGCTTGGTTGCAGTCTTTGTGGGATGCCCACAACAGTTTCTCTGGTTTTCAAAAGTGTGAAACTTTCTCAAAACTTACTTGCATTGTTAAGGCAAAGGAACATCTCAAAAATGTCCCGATGGTTTCACAGCACAATGGGCAGCTCACCAGCAAGCCTTCCTCGCCATCTGCCTGAATTTCTGGCTGTACCAATGTGGAGGTGGCTGTCATTCAGAAATAAAATATGTGCCATCTGGCCATTTTTAGTCCTGAAATAAGGAGCGTTGTAGAAATCTCTGGAAACACAGTAATCTTAGAAGGCAAATTGCCATAAATTACAGTCTGATCTTATGGCCCCACGATGCCTGCCAGCCACTAAATCAAGCGTAATGCTGGTATAATGTAGTCACAGTTCTATGTACTCCAGCAGCAAGTTAAAAATACAAGAAAAGTAATGGGGACAGAAGACAATATAGTGACACTATGAAATTGCTGCAGTATCTGGGGCATTTACTACCTACCAGTCATGATGGTGTGCACTGAATATGACCCCACATCACCTACCCAGTTCCCACACATGCACCAGAACCAAACAGGCAGTTAGGGAGAGACCACATCATCTCCCCCTGCCCATCCATACCTAGTTCCCATGGGGCACATTATGAAGGAGTTCTGCATCATACGTATGTTGCCAGAAGCTCCAAGCTTTCCCTTGGTCAGGATATTTAATCTCTTAGCCACCATCACAGCATCAAGCTGTCTGTTTGTTCTGTATGCCCTTTGTCAGGCAAATAGGACAAGACACAGAAAGAAGGATTATTGTTCCGGTGTGACAGTCACCCAACTCCATAGTCTGGAGGATAGGAGGCCTGCATGGAGAACCCCTAGGCTTCCTACCAATAAAGCAGTGTGATACAAAATCAAAACAGCAACCAAAAAGAGCAGTTAACAAACTATATTGTAAAAAAAGTACGTTCTTCTTTTGCCATCTGATTGTGGTCAGGTAAATTACTAGCTGGGTCTCCTGTGACAATGGATTCTCAAGTCTGGGCACCACTTCCAAGAAGCTCTGATTACGCACCGCTATCTTCCACCCACATATATATCACTACAGTTGGGGCGCGGGTGGCACTGTGGTCTAAACCACTGAGCCTCTTGAGCTTGCCGATCAGAAGGTCAACAGTTCAAATCTGTATGATGAGGTGAGCTCCTATTGCTGTGTCCCAGCACCTGCCAATCTAGCAGTTCGAAAGCATGCCAGTGCAAGTAGATAAATAGGTACCACTGTGGTGGGAAGGTAAACGGCATTTCTGTGCACTCTGGCTTCCATCACGGTGTTCCGTTGCGCCAGAAGTGGCTTAGTCATGCTGGCCACATGACCTGGAAAGCCATCTATGGACAAACACCGGCCCCCTCGGCCTGAAGCGAGATGAGCGTCGCAACCCCATAGTCGCCTTTGACTGAACTTACCTTTTACCTTTATCATTACACCTCCGTGCTGGACACATGC
This sequence comes from Podarcis liolepis, assembly GCF_965112155.1. Lineage (NCBI taxonomy): Eukaryota > Metazoa > Chordata > Lepidosauria > Squamata > Lacertidae > Podarcis > Podarcis liolepis. The sequence goes on along the minus strand of NC_139555.1, from coordinate 82,513,370 downwards.
ATTGCTGACTGTTATGTACTCTTGAAAAGATCAAGAAGAGAAAGGGGGTGGCAGCCTTGCATGCCAGTGTTGTCTTTCTGCTGATCATTGCTGTTGCTAGTTTTGCTGTAGGCCTCACTTGTGGTCTGCATCTAACTGGGAATAAGGAGCATCCTCTTTTCTGCACCTGTCAAATGGGTGGAGGATGAGCTAGGCAGAACTGAATGCATGGATGAGAGGTGTTGTTGTGAGGAAAGGTGTGGATTTTTTAGGCACCGGGGAACCTTTGGGACGAGCCAGGCCTATACTAATTAGACACCTTCCAATTGAACCAGAGTTGAACCAGACTCTTGACACTTAAAGAGATGGCAGAGCAGCTTTTAGATTGATTCCTGGAGGAATGCCAAAAGCAGCTGAGGTGTATCCAGTTAGGAACTGTCCAAATTGGAGAAGGGTAGAACTAAGCAATGAAAGTGCACACAATAGCAATTCAGAGGTCAAAGCACCATATAGTTACATGCCTGTGCTTCAGACACTTTTAGACAGACACCATGTATAGGTGTGTATATGCTAATGCTTACAAGCCTCTGTTCCAAGGTGGGCAATCTTTTTTTAAAAAATATTATTTCTACCCTGCCCTTCTGGCTGGGTTTCCCCAGCCACTCTGGGTGGCTTCCAACAAAAGCTTAAAAATATATTAAAACATCAGTCATTAAAAACTTCCCTAAACAGGGCTGCCTTCAGATGTCTTCTAAATAAAGTTGTTTATTTCTTTGACATGTGATGGGAGGGCGTTCCACAGGGCGGGCGTCACTACGGAGAATCTGGGGTGCTTGACTTTAAAGGAGAGCAAAGATATAGTGGACTTCAAGAAAACTTGGTGGAATAGAGAGAACTAGTGAGACACATTACTAAAAACATTGGGTTGCATCCAGCTGTCATACTCAATGAAATCAATTATCATTAATATAAGTCCATTGATATCAGTGGGTCTGCTCACTGATGTATGACTTAGGTATAACCCATTCGGACCAAGAATAAAAAAAAGTGGCTAGGGAGGTTGTTTGACTTTAGATGATAAGGGTGTCAAAGGCGTACTAAAGGAGGGAGGAAATTGCAAAGAAACTGAATTAATTTTTTTGTGTTTGACTTCACTGCAGAAGATCTGAACTAACTTTCTCAGGAAGGGAGTCTGAGGAATTGACTGAAATAATTGTGAGAAGAGACTAAGTTCTAGCTCTTATTGGCATATTAAATTTCATAATTCCCAGGATTCAGATGACATCTACCTGAGAGTTTTTAAGAAACTCAAACACAAAACTTGCAGCTAAGATCAGCCTCCATACCTGAGGTCCAGAAAGTGGCCCATGTAGCTCGAATTTTAGAAAAGAGATCCAGAGGGGGTCTGGGAAATTACAGGCCAGTTAGTTTAACATCTGTTTCAGGAAAACTGGTGGAAAGCATGATTAAAGATAGAATTACCAGGCATATTAACGTGTTAAGTGGAGGATGTTTGAATCAGCCTTGAGGTGTACCTCCTAAAGTGTATAATTAGAAAGCAAAAGAAAAGCAAATCATGTTGTTAACTAGATTGCTGTTCGAGTGAGGACTAAAACAGACCCCTTTTTGTATATTGAGCACCGACATCGATTAAGACCTGTCTGCAACTCTATGGCGACTTGCCTCAAAATCAGGTGCTGATAAGGATATTAGAATGCTTAGGTAAACATTTACTGTATCTGTTTTTTATGTAAATATTGGCATGCAAGTGTACATGCTCATGGATTTTTAATCTCTGCATCAGTTTTTCATCTCTAATACCAAGCCAAGGTACTTCTTATTAATTGATGAATGGAATCACTGAGGCTGCTTATAGCTGCCTGGGAAGAGAATCAAATCCTGCAGTTACCATGGCATTGAGGATTAGAGAGAATTGAGAAGCTGCCTTCATTTTCCTGAGCAAGACTTAACCCATCCATTTTGTGGTGTGTTATCTGATAATATTCTCCAAGTACAATCAAATGGGCCAATATTTCACTATTTTGCATGTGAATTGGCTTGGGGAAAGAAAAGAATAGAAAAGAGTATGGTTCATTTGAGGAAGTATGCATGCTAGGTTTCCAATCCTCTGTAAACTTATTTAGGTAGTTCAACATTTTTATCAAACTTTTCTATAAAAATATCAAAAGAATTAAAAGAACATTATCATTCTAAAAATTGTCATTAAGATGACAATTTAAAAAATCAAGGTAAGGATAAAAACGGAATCAGAGGAGCTATTTTCACAGCTGAATACAGTTGTTGGGGAGTAAGTAGGAGTTAAAGGGATGTCTTTGTTGCTCATTGAAAGGCAAGCAACAGCTTCCTTCAGTATGGCATGTTTTGGTGCCATCACAGACAAGACTCTGTCTTTTGAGTACATCTGCTGTATACTTCATTCAGAGGATGGGAGATGGGTAGGATCTCAGTAGGTAATCTCAAGAGTTGGGTGGATTCGTATCGGTGTAGGTGATCCCTAAATTACTCTGGTTACAGCAGCCTTTGCCAACCTGGTGCCCTCTAGATGTTGTTGGACCACAACTTTCATCAGCTAGTGGGGACAAAAAAGAGAAATGGATCAAGGAGATAATGACCAGATAGAAAGGAGGAGCTAATGAGAAAAGGAGCTCAGGAGAATCTTTCACATAGAGCTAAGGGACAGTAGGGACTTTGTGTTAAGGTCAGTCAAAGAAATCTTAATATTGGACTATGGGGAAGAAGCAATTGTGGGGAGATGGCGCACAGTCAGTCGTGCACATCAGTTTGAACCAGCTAGCCAGAACTTGAGCTCCTGCTCTCTTGATTATTGATTAATTTCACACAGTTCCTCTCTCGTGTGCAAATACTTTATAATATTACGGTTTTTCTTACACCACAGTACTGTGGGGCAGGTGTCTAAAGGTGGGTAACTAACACAAAATGACAGGGACTTGCTCAAGGTTATTCTGAAGTGACTGGAGAAGCATATCCACTGGAACACCCTCTAAGTAAACCTCATGCTGAGGGCTCAACTAGACAATATATTAGCTCTGCACCTGTGCCCTTAAGTGAAGTTGTTGTTTTTTTAAAAAAAGAAAATACAAATTGTTTAGAGGTTTTGTTGATGTGATAAGTACTAAAACAGACAATCAGATTGTGAGGCTGAGTGTATGCACAGAAGGTATTGTCCAAAGAAAGACAAAACTATCTCCAGTGCACTCTTCTCAGACCACTTTCCCACCCACAATTAAGTGCTAGTCCTTTACTTCTGAAATACCAGAGCACAACCTACAGTGACAGCCAGATTACGGCATACCACAAACAGAAGAAATAATAAAGGTGTATAAATGCCAGTGCTTCCTGCTTTGCAGGAGCTAATTAACAGGACATAACAGATGTGCAGTGGGGGTTGGCAAAGCCATGGAGTCCTGGAGGCTTTTTGTAGCGATGTAAGAAATGAAGGCCCACCACACAGCACGGAAATGTCCTGAAGTTTCCAGTCCCTCAAAAACATTTGATTTATTTACAACACAGAATAGATAACAAATAGTAGAAGGACAGGAAAGTCAGGAGGCTGTAATTGTGAAGACTTCTTCCCTCATTGGCTGGAAGACGGAGGTTCTGAAAAGTTGTTACAGTAAGTGTTTATAAGTCGTTATAAGTAAGTGTTATAAAAAGTGTTTAATTGGTGCAGTGGTTTAGGGTGAGTCTTGATTAGAACGTGCAGGTTTCTTTGCTTTCTGAAAAGAAACATTATTCTTATTTAAAAGGAGAGTTGCATCTATAAGGTTCTGTTAGGGATTTTTAGCAGAATAAAATTGTACCCAGTATGACTCTTGAATAAAGCTTATATTGGTCTAGTAACTGGTCTAGAATTATTTGTGATATCAATTTGTTAATAATAAATTTATGTGGCACCCAGCAACAAGCTTCCTAAGGTTGGCTTCCACCAAAAATAAATACATTAAAATATAGCCATAAACCATAAAAACAAGACTATGTGGTGCAGCATGCATATTTTAGCTGCACCGAATGAAAGCATCGACCCCAAAACTCTTACGTAATACCAAGAGTGATCACATTCCAGGAAAATGTAATGGATTGGCCCAGTGGCTGTCTGTCTTGCAAAAGGAAAGAGCACAGAATACCAGCAGTTTCTTTGCCTTCCATTATGAGCTTCTCTTAACTCTGTTCTGAGTTGTTTTTCACAATGCTGTCCATGCACAGGGAAGCACCTTGCCCTAATGGTCTGTTCATATCTTTATTTTTTATTGGGATAAGGAGACCTATAATTTTTTTTTAAAAAAATGAATATATGAGTTCACTTTGCATGCATTTTGTATTTTTTCCTCTGTGCCTGATGCTGTAATGCACTTCCTGTGGCTTGTGGTACCTGGCAATAATTTAAAACCGTCTTGTCAGAGTGGCTTGTAATCTTTTGCAGCGTTTCCATTTCAGCAGCAGGGATGGATTCCTCAGAGCCCCATATTCCAGGATCATCCTGTGCAATATGATCCAAGTGGAAAGTAGAGGCAGGTGGGTTTTCCTGGCACAGCTGGCTTTTCCTCCTGCTGGGTGCTCCTGAGGGCTGAGTCTCAGCATACATGCCCACACCACAGAGTGGCGTGGAGCCACCCTGGAAGGCTGGCTTAAGTGCCCAAAGAACCAAAGGTTCATTCAGATGGAAGGAAAGAGTCCATGTGCTGTAGTTTCAAAGACCTGTTTACAAATAATAGACCCTTTCCCAACTGATACTGATATAAGCAAAATCCTATTCAAGTTGCTATTGATTTAGTGTAATCTAACACAAGTTAAAATGTGTATTTATAGGTTAACAGAGGACACAGAGACCTGCACTCACTGTTCTGTCCTTGGCATTTATATTGCTTTTTATCCTAATGGTGACAGCACCACCTGCTGCTCTCCTGTACCTTGCTATTACTGCCACCAAATCACCCATGGCTGTGCATTCAGTTGCTTTCCATGCTACTTGATTGGGATGCCAATGGTGTATTCTTGATGGTTTGCTCAGTGGTAGGGATAAGGAAGTGCAAAGCAGCTAAAAATTGCACTGTTGGCGTCGTAGGCAGTTCTCATGTACTTGGTTGGAGGCAGGTTCCTTTTACTGCATGAAAGTGATAAAGAAATTGCATGTCTCCCTGCACTGTAACAACTGCTGCTTTAGCTTTCAGCACAATTTATTCTCATAGGTCTATGTAAACCAAAATGGAGATTTGTTTTATTACACAGTATGTTAAAAAAAAAAGGCAAGCAAGTGTATGTGTAATCTCTCTGGGTCATGGGTAGGCAAACTAAGACCCGGGGGCCGGATGTGGCCCAATCGTCTTCTAAATCCAGCCCGTGGACGGTCCGGGAATCAGTGTGCTTTTATGTGAGTAGAATGTGTCCTTTTATTTAAAATGCATCTCTGGGTTATTTGTGGGGAATAGGAATTCGTTCATCCCCCCCAAAAAAATATAGTCCGCCCCCCCCACAAGGTCTGAGGGACAGTGGACCAGCCCCCTGGTGAAAAAGTTTGCTGACCCCTGCTCTGGGTTGTACCTCATGGTGGCTTTGCCCAGCAGAAAGTGATTCCACTTGTGCAGGGTGGGGCACCAAATTTTAGTTGTTCTACTCTACCCACTAAAGCTCTCCCATGCTCCCCACCCCCAAGCTGCCAAAGTTCATTGGCAGATTCTCTGGAACAGTATGGAGGACTGAAGTATGTCGCAGTACGCCCGTGGAAGTATTCTCTCCTAACACAAAGTTTCCACTGGATACAACTATGTGTTTTCATGTGAATAATAATAATAATAATAATTTTTATTATTTATATGCCACCCTTCTGACTGGATTGCGCCAGCCACTCTGGTGGCTTCCAGCAAAATATAAAACACAGTAAAACATCAAACATTAAAAAAACTTCAGATGTCTTTTAAAAGTCATATGGTTGTTTATCTGTTTGACATCTGATAGGAGGGTGTTCCACAGGGCAGGTGCCACTACCCAGAAGGCCCTCTGCCTGGCTCCTTGTAACTTCACTTCTTGCAGTGAGGGAACCGCTGTATGGCCCTAGGTGCTGGATCTCAGTGTCCGGGCTGGATGATGGGGGTGGAGACACTCCTTCTGGTATACAGGGCTGAGGCAGTTTAAGGCTTTAAAGGTCAGCACCAACACTTTGAATTGTGCCCAGAAACGTGTGCTTAGCTCAAGTACTGAAATTCAAAATTCCCTAGTAGTGTAGCAGAAGTGAATGCATAACTTCTAACCCCTTAATAGATGTTATCAATATTAAAATATTCCACTGTACATAATATTATGTCCAAATCCATACATGGAGGGAGATGCACGCTTCACATTTGCAGTAATGACTGACATGGGCAGCAGCAGAAGAACAAAAGTAATTGCATGTTTAATTTGCTTTCATCTGCTAGGCAGCAGACTGGTTTTTCTCTTTTTATATCTTCAACCATAATCGGGAGTAAATTAGCCATGTTGAAGAGCTCTTGCTTGGCAGGTAAGCTGCCTGGTTTTATATTTCAAGGAGGTCAGGATGTTAGCATCCCTGGAATGAATCCTTGCTAGCTTTAGCTTCCATTTGATAGAGCTTCTTAATATATTGGAAGAAGTGGAGCAGTAAGGAGATTAGAGGAAAGTATGGGATTTATACAAATTCAACAGTTTCCTTCAGCATTTGTAAAATGAAAATGGCTCTCATCCAGTATATTTAACTGCTTGTAAAAAGAAGGATGTTAGCTTTTCTTCCTGTTTTATATGGTCAGCGATATAAAAGCCTGGTGCTTTTAATGTATCTCTTCTTCTTAAGTAATAATTTTGTAAACAGTGTCAGCTTGGAGCTATGGGGATGGGGTAGGATGGAAATCACCTTCTCTGGGTTCAGCCTGTCTTGCTGTTTCTTCTTCTTCTCCTCCTTCTCCTTCTCCTTCTCCTTCTCCTTCTCCTTCTCCTTCTCCTTCTCCTTCTCCTTCTTCTACATGGGCTTCTGAGCAGATGTGACAAAAAGTCAGGTAGATTGGCTGAGTGTGTTATCATTTCCTCCTAAAAAGAAAAGAAAACAAGAACAATAGCTTTGTAGATCTGCAAGTCTTCATGTTCTTCATTCTAAAATCAAGAGGAGAGACTCTTCTCTGTAACTTAGAACTGGTGGTGACAAGAGAAAGGGCCTCCGCAGTGACTGTGCCAACCTTGTTCTGTGAAGCTTTGATGGCTCCCACCCTGATTTTCTCCTGGCAGACTTTCACCTTGCTAAGTACCTGTCTTTCCCCACCCCCTAACTTAGTGGTTGCATTTTATCTGCAGCCCCTGTTTCTGTTGTGTTTTTTTATTGTACTTTTAAAATCCACTGTATTGTTTCATGTGATAGTGCGGTTTTTAATTTGTTGTATGCTGACTTGAGTGGTACACAAAAGACCAGGAAAGATATTTCTCCACGAATAATAATAATAAAAATCAACATACTGTGTTTATGGGTGTCTAGATTTCAGCTTACTGTCCTGAAAGCAGAGATGCCAACAGGATTTTCTGGGAACATTACACTACATGTGGAATGAGTCATCTGCCACACTGGCAAAAGAGGTCACAGATTTGCATAAAATTTACATACACACTATATCCTATGCAGTGTTGTGTCCTTTTATAGGTGTGTGGGATGAGCCCCCCAATAATACGGCAAGGACCACATGCAAGTCATCAGATGTCTGACAGATGGAGGCCTGATTTAACTACAGTTTAATATAACAAACTGCTTGCTAGTGCATGCTGCTCAAAATTCCCTACTTTGCTGCTTCACTGCTTCATTGCTGCTGGCCATGCCATGAACAACAAACTGCAAGCCTTGGCTCGCAGTTTCTCTCCAAACAAACCACAGAGAGTATTCAGGGTTTGATGCTTGCGGTTTGTTTTGGGGTTCAGGTGACACAAGGCCTGTGGTTTCTTCCTTCCTTCCAGAATGGTAAAGCAAGGTGTGGGAGAAGAGCAAAGTGGGCTTTTTGGGGGAATATTTTAAAACTGAGTGTAATGTAAAAACAAACAAAAAACAAAGTACAGGTACAAGGATTCAGTCACAACACGCACAAGCAAAATGGGGGATATGGAGACAAAATATCAGAATCACATCTAATTATAGTCTGGGGATAAATGGCATACAGTGGGATTTTTTGAACGGCATGCACCAACATGATGTTCATTCATTTTAAACCATAGTTAAACATAAACTGTCATTTAACATGACAAGCAAACAGAGCCAGAATGCCAACAGGTAAAGCTTTTCCTATAACTGAATTTCCGTACTAGAAAAGGTTCAATTTGTTGAATTTCTGCCTACCACGCAGTTGTTAAAAGTAGAAGAGCCTTGTGAAACTTGATAAATTGTATGATCCGGTAAACTGTAATTAATCTAAAACAGAAGCAGAAGTTTCTGATCTTGCAGCTGCTGGCAGGGAAGAGAGCATGGACTGTGTGAACCCAAGGCTCTCAGAGGCTCAGTTTAGTGTTACGTCCAAATGTGGTCAGTACATTATTTCATCCTTTAATTCACTTAAAATAAAATAAAATTCAGCATTTCCCCTTGATTTTTCTGTGATAAATCATAGACACGTATCAACCAATTAATAATAGATTAAACAAATTGGTGTAAGAAAAACCCAGCATCCTAAAAAATATCGGCAGATAAAGGTATTTAATAATTTAGGTGCCACCACTGAAAAGGTCCACCCTCTTGTCCCCAAGAGACCTCAGAAGCTCAGTAGAGATTCATGTGGGAGAACCTGATTCACAAGTTACTCTGGTCCCAGTGTAGACTACTCTGCTGTCCCCATAATGCCTTACCAAGTTATGCATCTAAAATGTGTTTATTTTTCAATTTTAGAAACTGAAGCATTTGGGCTTTTAATATGTGCAGAGTAATTATTGCCACAATGATCAGAATTTGTTTTTGTTTCTACCAGGAACAAACTGTGCAGTGAAACAAATGGTCATTATGACAAAGTTTCAGTGGAAACTGAAATGAATGCTGTTGGCAACGTATGCATGACACTTGTTTCAATTTCTTTTTCAGTCAGAGTATTAAGGAAATTATCAAAACTGCAGTTGGCAGTTCTTTTAACGGTCAATGATGGTATTGGTGCTTTCCTGTCTCTTCCGCTTTAGAAAAATATTTTCTCAGAAAATACCATGCAGTCGGAAAAACATGCTTGCCTTAGTCATTGCTCGAGTCCAAAGTGGATGCCAGTCCATTTTTGTTTTTCCATTGGTGTTGTCCTTAGAATGACAGAGCCTGGGAGTTAGAATTGATGGCCCAAAAGACTTCCAGTTCTATGATTCTATGATGTGATGTTACACTAATATGTAACGGTACAGTTCAGTGGAGGCTGGTCCCATTGAGGTGACTATCTTTGATGCTGAGTTTTACAGCACTTGGCTTCTACTTGACCCTAATTTTATGAATTTCCCATTCAGTTTTTTATGTTTATTTGTGCTGGTTAAACTTAAGCTGTGGTTTCTGGTGCCTGTTGGCAGAAGGCAAGGAGACCGATAGTAGACAAAACTAGGGCAGGTCACATTCACACAAATACATGTAAAGATCTCTTATACCACTTCATGACTCTTTCCCAAGAATTCTGGGAAATGTGTTTTGTTAAGGGTGCTGGAAATTGTAGCTCCGCGAGGGGTAAATTACAGTGTCAAGGATTCTCTGGCAGAAGGCACGACTATCAAAATTGTGTAAATGTGCTTTAAATATATGGGCTGTACGTGACCCCCGTGACAGGCACGGTCAGAGTCTATGACAGGCAGAATTATCTAATTCTTGTTCTGTCCATATCCTCCTGCCTGCTGACTTCTACAAGAGACAAATTGAGAAACTAGAACTCAGCAGGCAGAAGTGGTCCATTTCAATATATATGAGAAGCATCAAGATGCAAGGGAATAACAAAATGGGAAAGGAGACTTAAAAAAAAAAGGTTGACATAGTTATTTAATGGTACAGCATAAACCTCTTGCCCAGCTTTCCTTTACGTCTCATTGCCACCATGAGATTATAACAATTCTCTTGCAGCATCTCTGGGGATTGCTCTTACAGATATATTTTATGGTTTATATAGTTTATTTTTTCTGTTATCTAAAATTTTTCTTCTCTGCTTCTCCAGCACCTGCTTTCTTTCCATTTCCTTGACTTCCCCTGGCCTCTTTAGCCTGCAACTTTGTGCATCCTTCTCTGCTCCTGCCTATAATAATTCCATTTCCTCTACATGAGAGTCTACTTGTTCCAAATGTGTCCTGGGTTATAAGGGTCTTAAATGAACCTCTACCAAATAGAATATTCATGTTTTGCTTGACCACAAGAAACTCAAGTCAGTTAGTTTAGGGGAACCTTTACCTAGCGGTGCTTAAGATACAAGGCAAGAATGTGTAACCGTGGTCAAGACAATGTCCTTGACATTATTAGTATATGGTCAGTATATATGGTCAACATACCAACAACTAAATTGAATATTGCTGTTTACAGTGCAATACAATGCATGCCTCTCAGAGGTGATTCCTATTGAAATCAATGGGACTCTCACTCTCAGATAAGTATGCACAGAATTGCAGCCTTAATAAGCTGATTTTTATGATGCTCCGGGTCTCTGAATGTAAATCTTCCCATTGAAATGAATGGGTAGCTCAGTTTTAGGAGCAGTTCCCCACTCTTGATCTTAGCAGCCCCAAGGAGAGAGTTGTGCACCTTATGAATGACCATCCTCTATTTGATGCCGTCGATTCATGGGAGCTGCTCCATTTTAAAGATCAAGAGTTGATGGAATAGAGTAACATACCCTGAGTTGAGGGTTGCTTATTTAAATGTCTTGCGTCTGTTTAGTCTGGTGCTTTAGAAGGAAGGGAACAACCAGATTGTTTAGAAAGGAACATACAGTGGAGGCCATCTGCAGAAGGAAGCTTTTGTTGAGTGCAGAGGCTGATGCCAGTGATGGCTAGACGTTGCAACACAGTCCAAGGGTATATTTCTCCCCTGCCGTTTTTTAAAATCCAATGGATAGTGATGATCAGGGAGATTTGTGGCTTATTTTAAATTTCCTGTTTAAGCATAAGGTGGCCATGACTGCTCAGCAAAATAGTTTAAACCTACAATTCTATAATTTTTTAGACTTACGGCACATTTGCAACTTTTGTGAGCACCACCCACCCACTGCAACCCATTATATGGGCTACAATAGGAGACATCTTTCAAGACTAATTTCAATGGCCGAAGGGGACCTCTCTGGCACTCAGATGCCACATTGGCAACCCTTGATATAAATAATCTCAAGTTTCCTGCTTTGGGGCCCTTTTAAAGACGGAAGCGAACAGGATACCAACAAGTATGAATTATGCTTGCTTTTGCTTTGAGGCAATAAGAAGATGCCTCAAAGTCCTACATGCATCTCGTCCCCTTTCCTATACCCAAGCCGAAATATAGTTCTCTTGGGGATAAGTATTAAAAAATAATCACATGAGTGACTACTTGTTTGCGCTGCTAGTTCCTGCTGTCAGTGAATCAATGGGTCAAATGTTCCAGGCATCTTAGCAGTGCAAATTGCTTTAACTTGGCTCAAAATCTGCAGCATCAAAATCCCCATGTTTGGATGGCATCCTTGTCTTGAGCTGCCAGATGGCAAAGTTGCCCACCTATTACTTTCTCACATACATCAATGCCATTGGCAAGCTCCACGACGCTGATCCTTCTGCCAGGAAAAATGACTGTCTGTCAACAGCAGATATTGTTCAGGGATCAGAGAGAGATTGGAGGTAAGGATAGGACTTAGAATTGCCCAGGACAGGGTGGGAGGCAGTAGAGAAGGGGACATTTTTATTTTGAAAAGTGTTTCCTCCTTTTGGAAATGCACAAAAATTGAAGTTGCTGGAAAATACCAGGGCTTCTTCTAGAGCTTCTCATACCAGTGAAGATTGTAACATAAAGCTCTTTAAGGAGAGGGATTTATAAAATTGCCATTCTTAAATTCTTTTGTATTCATTATTATTTTAAAAAAATATTTGTATTCTGATTCTTCAGCCATAATGGTTTTTGAAGTGGTTCACAATAATAAATGTAGATCCAAAGGCAGATGATATTGATGTCTTTTTAAAGCCCTCTGCCTTTCGGAATGCCAGGAATTGTCAAAAGCATCCAGCAAACCTGGTCTGATGTCCACCTGTCATGGCTCCTGGCTGTGTTCCCCTTAAAGGTGGCAGCTGCAAATGGAAGATGCGGGAGATGTTTCTCAGATTGCCCTCCCCTCAGATTCCCTGCCCCCTTAGGTGTTTCTGCTGCTGTTATTGCTCTGCATATTTCTGGAGGATAAATTATCAAATTAATATAATGACAGAGCTCTCCCTACTTTGATGTATATTAGCATTCGATTCCTGGTCTAATTAGACACAATGTCCATTAGAATATTTTGCTTTGGTGCAGTTGAGGAAGAATTCAGCTTGTATCTATTTGAAGATTATTGGTTGCTTTCTGGACTGAATATTAAATGTAAGTTGCTCCGATACTGATTAGAATGCATTCAACGTGTCCTGCGCCGCATTATATAGTCAAAAAGACAGATATAAACCTCTGTCAGAAGGAAATTGCAGTCTGAGTAAATGGTTTTTGAATAATTACAGTAAATGGGTATTAATTGCAGAAAATCTTATTTGGTAGGAATAAATTTTAATCTTATAGAGCTGGCTCTGTATGACTAGAGTTTACAGTGGGTAAGATTGGTCCCAATTCCAGTTATAAGAAGATGTTAAAGGTGGACCAAAGATGTCTCTAATCCCTTTGCTATAAAAATCTCAATCTGTTTCCTTACTACCAAAACTACTTTCTCCTACTCCCCAAAGATTCAGTTTCTGTTCATATTCATTATGTCTCCATCCTAATAACATAGAACACAGTCACTTGCTTTTGTACTGAAGGACGGCACTGGAGGCCAATGGTGGTATCTTGTGAACTGCCCTGAGACCTGCAGGCATAGGGCAGTATACAAATTTAATAAATAATAAAATTATTAATAATAATATTCCCTAATGCCATTCACAGTGGGCTCATGGGGCCCTTTCCCTTCCCATGTGTTATCTGATCTGCTAAGACTGTGGTCCTCAGGATGACAACAAACGATGCCAGTTAGTTTATCTTCATTGCGTCTTCTGTGCACCTGGCTACTGTTACCTTGTTGCTGGCATCCATCTGTCTCGAGACAGTGGAGTTCACCTCCAAGGGTGAAGTCAAACTGCTGCATTGCAGCACCAAAGTGACTTCCCCGGGCTCAAGCCTGGGCAGTGTGTATAGAGATCATGGGCTGTGCAGATGTCAAGACCTGCCTCTCAGCCTCACTGATGTGGACCAAAGAGAAGCAGAGCAATATGTTTGGCACCAGCTTGGCTGCAGGAGGCATACAAGGCACCATCTACCATAGGGACTCAACTCCGGATTTTTGTAGGGTTTACTCCTTAGCCTTTTCTTCTCCTGAAGATATACCAAAAGGCAGGGAAGGTTTAGGATCAGAGTTTTCCTTCTCCTAGATGGGCTACCTTCCCAGGTTGATGAGCCCCAACTGCCCCTAACTTCCCTCTGCCCTCAAGATGGCAGAAACTGCCTTCTTGACCATTGGACCCACCTTTGGTCACATCCGCTGAATCCGCCAGAGCTGGTCTTCACATGCAAGGAAAGTCCCTAACTTCCCAAGGATTTGAGATCCACTGGCCACCCTCACCTGGTTTAGCCGGCCAGTCAAAGCTGTTTCCCAGGGTGTGCTCACTGTCACATGCTGACAGCTTCTATGAGCCACAGGTGAGAGATGAGTACAGGGTAGGGACCAAAGGTGGACAAACTACCCCAGAAGGAGCATGACATGTCCCCTGTCAGAGGTGCTACTCCTCCTCTTACATCCCATACATCCCTATTCACTTGTGATATGATAAAATTTGAGAACACTGAAATCTAGCAGGGCTCATGACGTGTATATGTGTGTACATAGATGGTTTCTGTGGTTCTTCATAAAAGTAATTTGAATTGGGATTATTGCAAAGGTAGAGGGTAAAGGTCCAGTTTTGGCCGACTCTGGGGTTGCAGCGCTCATCTCGCATTACTGGCCGAGGGAGCCGGCGTACAGCTTCCAGGTCATGTGGCCAGCAGGACTAAGCCGCTTCTGGCAAACCAGAGCAGAGCACGGAAATGCCGTTTAGCTTCCCGCCAGAGCGGTACCTATTTATGTACTTGCACTTTGATGTGCTTTCGAACTGCTAGGTTGGCAGGAGCAGGGACCGAGCAACGGGAGCTCACCCCGTTGCGGGGATTCGAACCGCCGACCTTCTGATCAGCAAGTCCTAGGCTCTGTGGTTTAACCCACAGTGCCACCATGGGATTATTGTATGTCAGACAAATAATAGCTCTGCTGCTGCTCTCTTCTTCCTCAGCTTTGACATCAAGACCTGGTACTTTTGGGCAGTTGCTGGGGCCCTAGTGCTCTGGCAAAGTTCTCTACCCTTGCCCGAACACATCTCAGCACATAGCAGAGAGGGGAGCATGTAAGCATCTGTTTGCTAGTTTTTAAGATACCATAGAACTCTTTTTTCGTTTTCTTTTTCTACTACAACGAACAACCTCTCTGGAATGCATTAAGTATCTTCTTTTTTTAAAAGCATCACCTAATGTTTATTTGACTATATTTAAACAATGGTTATTCCCTTTTTGCTAAGTTTTGAAATATTGGCAGCTTTATTTTCAAAGCCTTTCCTAATGATCCCTATCATGGCATTTACCTTTTTCTCCCCCCCCCCTTTATTATTATTAAACAAAATAAACCAAACGCGGGTGGCGCTGTGGGTAAAACCTCAGTGCCTAGGACTTGCTGATCGTAAGGTCAGCAGTTCAAATCCCCGCGGTGGGGTGAGCTCCCGTCGTTCGGTCCCAGCTCCTGCCCACCTAGCAGTTCGAAAGCAGCCCTAAGTGCAAGTAGATAAATAGGTACTGCTTTATAGCGGGAAGGTAAATGGTGTTTCCGTGTGCGGCGCTGGTGCTGGCTTGCCAGTTGCAGCTTCGTCACACTGGCCACATGACCCGGAAGTGTCTTTGGACAGCGCCGGCTCCTGGCCTCTTGAGCGAGATGAGCGCGCAACCCTAGAGTTGGTCACGACTGGTCCGTATGGGCAGGGGTACCTTTACCTTTTTAAACCAAAGATAAAGAGCATAAAGCAATACTGTTACAGCAGGTTGAAAGCAGCATAAGGTTCAACATTATCATTGAACTTGTTGTTCCAAAACCTTACAAAAAATACCCATTTTCCTCAAGTCTATATGTATTCTTCTTTAATGAGTTAGCTTGATCATAGTTACCATGGACCATACAATGCTTATTCCATTTTAATCCTGGGATTGTGCTGAATCAGAATGGCTAGACATCTCCAAATCTGCTCAGGGAAGGTGAGTACACCTGCCTTCTGGTTAGAAGCAGGATATCCAGAACCACACAGCTATTTATTCTGGATTTGCATTTCCAGTGCAGTTTTTTTAGTAGATAAGAAACGGCAGGAGTCCTTTTTGACTAGCAGGAGCTACTTCTGCTGCTCCTTACCTTCTCCCTATTACACACAAATGAGTAATTGTCCAACCTCTTTGCGGGTTGGGTGATGGGAATTGGTACTGACCACAAATAATGACTGGGTAGTCAGTAAAGCCAACATTTATGGATCCCTGAGAATAGCAAATTTGAGATATTAAAAATATTTGACTGATTATGGGCTGCGATGATGTGCACCAACATTCAGAAAGTATTGAGCAAAAAAGGATCACTGGGCTGCAATAACTTAAAAGTATCTGTGACCTGCTTTTCCAGAACTGCTGTTCTTTCACACTCTCTGAACTGAAATGGGAAGCAGAGAGTGAAAAGCACCTGTAAAAGTCAGTCTGTAACATTTTCTTCATTACTGGCAAGGGAATTCAGAGCACACTGACTCTGCCTTTAAGAAAACGCTCTACATCGCTCCAGGAAATTTTGGCAGTGTCACAAATAATTTATAAACCTAGTTTCTGTACATACGTTCCAGTACTGAAAATGACTTGTGCCAGCTTACAGTGAAGGCTGGGGATTTATAATTAAAGCAAAAACAAAAGCAAAACCCTGAGCTTTCAGTCCTGTCAAATGCCATTATTAACGTTAAAATCTGCATTGTCTCATGCATTGGACAATGCATGTTTCTGTTGCGAGATGATACAGATGAAAGTCTCCTGACCTGAAGGCAGAGGAAGAATTAAATAATCCTTCAGCTCTGCTTTTATTATTTCCCTCTATGCTGGATATATCCTATCTTTTTGTGCCAGTGAAGCAGATAGGAAGCTTGGTGGGTTTTAAAAATATATATCACTCTTAGTCCAGTAGTGATACTAGCAGCTCTTCACACCAGCTGGTAGAGTGAGTATGAGCAGGATGGCACGGCTGGTGGCCTCATGCCAACAGCATGACCTAAACATAGCCTTTCTGCTGGTAAAGAGCAGTGGACTCTGTTACTATACTTACACAGCCTCCTCCTGTGGCACAATTGTGTGATGGAAGAGCAGTTATTAGGTGGCAGGCAGCAGTGGAACACAGGGATGTGAGGAGCTGGAGAAAGGATTGGGTCCCCTCTTGAATGGCATTCTGTGTTTTTGGGCTTATAGGAGCTACAGCAGAAGCTGAATCAGAGAAGAGCCTAGGAGTACATTTGCCTAGCGTGTGCCGAATACCTACAATGGCATGCATACATGTGTATATAGAAGCAAACTATTGCTTGTGCTTCTATAGCTGCCATTGATGGAGAGGAAATTAGAATTATGATTGCTTTCCCTTAAAGTGTTACCTGGATATTTTGAAAACTTGCGTGGGGACCATGCCGTAATAAATAAGGCATTTTAGATCATATTTATGCAACAGAAAACTGAAGGGTGTGCTCATATATCCGGCTTTCTGCAGTCAATGGAACTCTACAGTGTTTGATTTTGGCTGAAGTATTGGGATACTTCATTTCAAATATCACAGATTAGATCTGAACACCATTCTTTTGCTCTCTCCTTGGTATTTATATAATCCCTTTCCTAACTGCTGAAAAAGCATGACATATCTCAGGAATTCTTAAATCAACCATGTATAGTTAGTCCCATATTACAACTGATTGCATTTTGACTATGGAGCGATAAAGGTGAAAAATACCCCCAAGTCAAAATCAAAACACAAGCATCTCAACCATCTGCAGGTTTTTAAAAAGGTGCAAAAAAATTCCATAGTGACCCTTTAATAAATAACTGTTCAGTCTTTGTTCACTTTTACAAGAACCCTGAGAGGTAGACTGCTGTCATTCCTGTGTTATGGATAAAGAACAGGAAACTGGTTTACAACAGCATGCATCTTGAATGGAGGAATTTCAAAAGGCAGTAAAAAAATGATAGCACTTTATCAGCTGGACAATGCACACATTTATATGTGTGAGGAGAAAGCTTACTACTGGGAACTTTATTATTTATTGAATTTATATACTCCCCTCGACAGTGGCATCTGGTCCATGGACTAGGGAGACTAGGCTAGTCCCCTAAATGTTCCCCTGGTGCCTCCTTACCAAAGCCCAGGAAGCTTCTGTCTGGCTTAGACTAACTCCACCCTGCTCACCTACCCAGATCTCCATGATGCAGGCCAGATCAGCCTCTTTATCCACAATCAGGTGGTTTTTTTGGGGGTGGGGGTGGTCCTTAGTCTGACCAAGCTGGCGTTCAGCTGCAGCACCTGCGGGAAAGAATCTAAGAACAGTAAAACTAAGAATAGGTCTTTTATTACAATCCCATGTGCACATAACTGGCAGGAAGCTGCACCGAGCTCATGGGACTAAGTAAACGTGCACAGGATTGCTGTGTTCGCATGCTATTTTTAAAATTTTATCTTCATGCATCAGAAATTGAAGCAAAAGTTTGCTAGCATAATTGCTAATGCTTAACAATAGGGGCACAAGACTGTATGAACCTAAATGCATTTACATTCTGCTGACTTGTACTGGGATTGCACCATCTGTATCACCGGAGAATCCCAGCATATGTTTCAATTGCTCAGTTCATCCTTATTTGTAGAGCATGTATTTGTTGCCATCTTCAGGCCAAATGAGAGGCTTGCATCCATTCTTTATTCCATGTATCCGTTATTCAGCCCTCAACAATTAGGTACTGACAGTGAATCTGACTGCGAAAAACTACAGGGTTATATGGTGGTGTGGAGTTTCAGCGTCTGCTTCATGGATTTTTCAAAATCTGAGATGCTGTCTTTCTAACGATCGGCTCTCCCTAGTCATCTAGTCTGTTTTATTATCTCAGGATGAAACAGCCTTTCCAGATGGTTATTTTCTCTGTTGGAGTGTCGTAAAAGGTGTTGTGATCAAAGCTTCTGTCTTTTTTTTCTTTTTAAAAATAAATAATAATAAAATATTTCTTTTACCGTCTCTGACAGAGCATAGTGACAGATACCCTTTTTACAGGATTTGAGCAAAAACTAATTATATATCGTGATTACTTAAGTTCTTTCACTGCAGCTGCCAACTGGTTGCTTTGTTTCTGTATACCATTATAATTTTTAAAGCTGGGATATCTGTTCTCACTCCTCTCCAGCCTGCCTGTCTACAGGTGATCCTGTCACTAAAAACTTTTCAGCAACCATCCTAAGCATGATGATTAAAAGTAATCTCACGGAATTATTCCCCACTAAATGTGGTTAGGAAGGACTGGGTTTTTAAGATTCTCTTTTTGTGTTATATTTCCCACTCTGGAGATTGTGTCAGAAACAAAATTATGGTTGTAATACGGTTTTTATTCTGTGATTGTGCCAAAAAGTATTACTTTGTAAGGGGGAAAAAAGGAGAAGGAAAGAACACCTGGACAATTAAGTGCAGTCAAAGGTGACGATGGGGTGTGGCGCTCATCTCGCTTTCAGGCCGAGGGAACAGGTGTTTGTCCACAGACAGATTTCTGGGTCACGTGGCCAACATGACTAAACCGCTACCGGTGCACAGAGGACCGTTACAAGTGCCAGAGTGCACGGAAACGCCGTTTACCTTCCCACCACAACGGCACCTATTTATCTACTTGTGTTGGCATGCTTTCGAACTGCTAGGTTGGCAGAAGCTGGGACAGAGCAACAGGAGCTCACCCTGTCATGCAGATTTAAACTGCCAATCTTCTTATCGTCAAGCCCAAGAGGCTCAGTGGTTTAGACCACAGCGCCACCCTGTATGATGCTTTGAAAAGAAGAACCCACATAGCTGGTTAAATATTTGACCAGGGAAGAGGAGCATTCTGAGAAGCAGGAAATACAGTGCTGTACTAAGCACCATGTTCTTTATTACAATAAAGCTAATGTATTGCTCTCCATGTGGCAGTGACTGTGCTGACTGGGGCTGATGGGAGTTGTGCTCACAACCATCTGAAGGGCCAGTGTGGGCTATCCCTGTTCTAACATGTCACACCAGGGTGGTGGCCTGATTCTGTAGCATGAGGTTCCATATTGCAGGTCAATGCAATTTAAAAGCAGCGGTTCCTCACTTCATTATATGACTGTCAGGTACTGAATGATGTCAGATTTTCTCATTCAAAATATTGTTGATTAGCAACTGCTAATATAGCTGAATATTGTTATGCAGTTCCCCACTCTTAATTGTTAGGCTAAGCAGGCCATATACTTTGGTTTTCTCCCTCCCCCCCTCCCCCATTACAGTAAGGTGCCTATATGTGGCCAATGTCCTTTAGAACAATAGAATTGTTTTGCATTTTGTATACTATATATACCACACATGCTACTACTAACACATTTTCCTTTTTCTGAGCCCCCCTTAAGTTCCATGGCGGAAAATGTTTTTTATTTAGAGGATACACGAGTGTAGAATTTCTGAGGTCCATCCCTGCAGAATCAATAACACAAAATGAAAAATCCATACAGCTCTTCCCTATCATACACTACACTGAATATAGGGTAGCACTTCTGTTTCTTGATGGTTGCAGAGGAATTTTTGGCAAGCACAAGTTGGCCTACCCCATAAGAAAATGTTGAGAGAAGCTGAAACAACAACAGAAACCTCCCTTCTAAGGATCTGTTAAACACATAGGAGCCCTGTTGTGTCTGAAAAATCTTAGTTTCTGAACAGATAGCATATTCTGCATCCCATGACAACATAAGAAAGACTGCAATGCAATGCAATGCATTGATAACGCCATCATTCTCCGTTAACTGTGGAGTAAATGAATGGTGGCAATTCCGGAAAATAGCCGCTGCCGAAGCCTCTTTAGTCAGGCAGGAAAGCACACATTATTAACAACAAAAAAGTGACCCTTGTCACCAGGTTGCTGTAGAGAAAGCTCTTCCTTCACAGTAGCAGACCTGTATCTGACCAGAGGGCACTGCTGTTGCTTCTGATTTCCCCCGTTCGCTGAGAATGATATAAATACATGAAGTTCTGTTTATTCCATATGAAAATATTTTCTGACTTGGATCCAAAGGTGTGTTGTGTGAATCGGCAAGGCAACTCTGCCAAATCTTGCCAGTTTTTTGATCCCATCACATGAACAGAGTTCTACACTTGCTTCTCTGAATCCAAACAGGGTTTTGTTTTTTGTTTTAAAAAAGTAACTAGTTTGATTCAAATTACTATGGAAATAATAGGAATAATCCCAAGGAGTGTGTTATGTTTTGCTTTTCATCAGGCAAGGAAAAGCTAGGGAGAATGTAATGTAAATTCATGTCCTTTAATGTTCATTAGTAAACCTATCCTGGGGTTTCCTCTTAATGTTCTGTTCAAGGTCTAACTGCTGCTGGGATAATAAATAAATAAATGCCAGGGACTCCGTTCAGGGACTTCAGAATAGCGGTTGCAGTGAACTCTGCAATTCAGATTCTGAGAGCTTTTTGTAGACAAGAGACAGTTGGGAATCCAAACTCAAATGGGAATGCTGAGGCTGGCTTTCTGTTATTCTGAAGACACATGAGGGAATTGTGGGAACTTGGGCTTTTTGGAATCCAAACAGAATGATTCTTTGGAGAAAGGATATTGGTATATTCAGTATGCGCAACTAGAGAATTGGGGATGCAGTGAAAAATGTGAGTAACTCTGTTTTTGAAGGAAAAGCTTCAAATTTGTTTTATTTAGTAAAATGGCCAGGTAAACAGTTTAGGATCTTTGATCTTAACTTTTCTAATTAGTACATTATGCGTCTTTATTTAATTTATTTAAATTATATCTATCTCTAGGATGTTTATATTCCAGCATAAAACTTCCAACCTATCTGTGTGTCTGCCTACAGATGTAGATATACTTCTTCATCGGACCTGTATACAAACCAAATTACCTTCTGGTCTCACGTCACATATTTAGGACTATGTAGTACATAGAGGTGCCAACCAGTCCTTGAACACATTTAGAAGTAAGTGGAATTGGAGTGGAATTTACTCCTGAGTAGGTATGATTACAACTGCAGCCTTGGGGCTGGGGAATTGTCCCATAGGATAAAATGACTGTTTAATTCTTTGTGTGTCGACCCAGAAGTAAGTTTCACTGCATTCAGCTTACTCTCAGGAAAAGGTATGTAGAATTTCACACTAAATGGTGTAAGAGTGTGAAAATATGCATATTTACTTAGGAGTTTGTTCCACTGAACTCCGTTGGGCATACATCCGAGTATATATAAATAAATCAGTTTATGTATACTACAGTGGACACTCGGGTTGCGAACGTGATCCGCACAGGATGCACATTTGCAACCCGCGGTGGTGCATCTGCGCATGTGCAAAGCGCGATTGCCGAAACCTGGAAGTAACCTGTTCCGGTACTTCCAGGTTTCGGCGAGTGTGTAACCCAAAAAAACGCATCCGAAGCGGCCATAACCTGAGGTATGACTGTAATTTCATTGCATCAAAATCTCTGAAAGTGATTGAAGTCTAGGTGCTGTTTTAAGTCAGATAATTCATAGAAACCCAACATTGTTAGATTGCACACTAACTCCTATTACAGTGGTGCTTCGCAAGACGAAAATAATTCGTTACGCGAGTCTTTTCATCTTGCAATGTTTTTCGTCATGCGAAGCACGGTCTGTCGCAACTGCGCCTCTTCAAGCGGCTTTAAGAAAAAAGCGCAAGACGTTTTCATCTTGCAAAGCAAGCCCATAGGGAAATTCGTCTAGCGAAGCAACGCAAAACCGAAAAACCCTTTCGTCCAGCGAGTTTTTCGTCTTGCGGGGCACCACTGTATCTCTACTATTTTTTCACTTCCTCTTTACCTTTTGTAGAAGAAAAAATAAACAATTCTTTTTCCGATACTTACTATAACTCATTTTGAGTCCCTCTATCCCACCCTCCTCACACAATTTGAATTGCCTAAGATAGAGCATAATTGAATGCTACTACATTTATCATAATTACTATTAGATCAAGTGTTTCAGGCCATTCCAACCCTAAGAAGTAATAAGAGTGTGCCTGGTCATATGAAAAATTGGCAGCATCTTCAAGCTGTGCCACTTTTTATATGTGAGAAGTGCAGAGAGAAAACACAAATGCAATGGTAGCTCCACTCCAGTTGTACCTCTGCATACACCAGGGATCTGCAAACTTACCGTGCCTCAGGCTGGTGTCTCCAGTGCAGATCGTGTGGCGGGCCCGAGGGTGGGGGAGCGCTTGCCTATATGCGTGCACACATGCTATTTCCGGTGCACTTCTGGGTCAGAGGAGCACCGGAAATAGCTTGTGTGCATGTGCACGGGTCTCCTCCGACCCGGATGTGCACCGGAAATAACACTTGCACATGCGCACAAGCTATTTCCGGTGCTCCTCCAACCCAGAAGTGGGCAGCCACGCAGGGCAGTGGGCGATGGCAGTGGGCGGCGGGGGCCCCCGCGGGCCGGATAAATGAGTCCCTCGGGCCTTTGGAGACCTCTGGCATAACCCTTTAAATTTTTTCATAGTAGTGAATGGCTACCACTAATCCCTGTGAGAAGAAGTAAGGCACTTCCTTTGAGGACTACACTGCTAATCTGTCATCCACATGTGGGTTTTTGTGATGAAACCTTCACTGACAGGAAGTGCAAAGTATCTCGCTGTGCAGATGTGCCCCCTCCCCCTTTGGAAATTTACTTCACGTAAAAATCGTCCAAATTTTGCCTTTTGGAATTCAGCATTTTGAAAAGTGCATGAGCTTGCTCTCATGAGCACTAGGCCCATTTTTGAAGTTGTCAACTTTGGTCCAGGTTTCTAGGTGTTGAATCTCTTGAGAGACCTGCCTTGAATCTAGTTTACTTACATGTAAATTCACATGCATGAGCGAGATTTCACCTGATGCTGGCACTGCTTCTCTGCTGACAGTGGTCGCGGGGCAGGAAGGCATTTGCCATTTTGCCTCAAGCAGCGAAACGGGATGCAACGCCAATGCCCTTAACCATGGTTTCAGATTTGGACCTGATGATAAACCATGGTTAAGAAGCAAAAATGTCTAATCTCCTTGCAGCTGCGCTTGAGCCTAAGGCATGTCCCTAAATCATAACTAAGCATTAAACCCCAACCAGATCGGCATGTAAGGGACATGTTAGAAATTCACCCGACTGTCCCTATTTTCATTGCTGAAATGTTGGAGTTGTAAATAAATATGACTGACGGTTAATCACTTGGTAGCATAGAAGCAGTCTCATCTGCCTCTGCACGAAAGCTAAATCAAGTGCATTAGCTTCCATGTTTGAATTAAAGCTGACGTCCACTTTCTTTGGAGTGCCTTTAGCTGCAATTTCACCCTCTTCTGAACTCAGAAAAGGTTTGCCTATTTCTGCCCATTATTTTTCAGTTGTTTCTTGCTTGGTAGGCCATATTTTGAGCTTTGGTGCATCGTGTTGTGTTACTCTAATAGACCAAAATGGCTATGAACTACCTATATGTCACAGGATGCTGCCAGATGGGCAGCTCCTAGAATTGCTCATTTGTTGCTCTTCCGTCGTAAGCTGTGATGACATCGTAATTGCAGTTGACTTTCCACACTTCATGAGACACAGCCTTTCATTTAAGGTGTGCATCTCACTATGTTCCAGCCCCACAGTGGGTGTGAGATAGTTGTGTGGTCGGTATTTTCCCCTTCTCTTTCCCTTATTCCTCATAGTCACTTTAATTCTGAAGCTATTGCTTTAATTAATTGTTTCCCCAAGCCATCTCACCAAAAGGATAAAGGAAAGCAGTGGCTGAAACTGACAAGCTTCATGCCAGTGTTCTCCACGCACCCCCTTTTCACACAGAGAACCTTCTCTTTACATGTGAAACAGGCGCTTCACTTCATTGTTTCTTCTCTCCACTCAGCACCATGTTAGCACTGTCTTTTAGGTGTGTGTTTGTGCAAAAAACAAACCCAAAAACGTAAGGGCACCATTTTTTTTTAAAAAAACCACATGGTTCTTTGCAATAGTTCATTAACGTGAAATTTAAAATTTTAACCAGTTTTTTAAAGTGCTTACAGCAGACATGGAGAACCTATGGCTTTTTGTATGTTGTTAGACTCCAGCTCCCATCAGCCAGCGGCGGAGGAAGCCACTTGGGTGCCTGAGGTGTCGCACCCAGGGGTCGGACGCAGCACAGGGCCTCCGAGAGTCTGCCTGCCTCCTCCCACTCAGCAACCCTACAGCTGGGGGGAAGGCAGTGGGCAGATGCAGAGCCTTCACGGGCCCAAGCCTACACGTGCTGCAGGCCCCACGGTGAGTGCCGCCCAGCATTTTGTCACCCCCCTCAGTGGTGGCACCTGGGGCGGTCCACACCTACTGCACCCCCTTGCTCCGCCCCTGCCATCAGCCCCTGCCAGCACAGCCAGGGTGCAGAGATGGTGGGATTTGTAATCCAGTATTTGGAGGGGTGCAGGTACCTGATCTTTGATCTAGGAAGATGCGTTTATCGAAGTAATTGGGTTTAAGCAGATAAACTTGTTGAAGAATGGGAAATGGGAATAGTTATTTAAAATATATATTATATAGCATTTGGTCTAGGTATGTAAGGGGGATGGAAGGAACTTTGCCTTATCCAGAGCCATACTAGGAGCCTCCCTTGCTTGCTCTGGAGGCTGGAGAAGGACAGTGTGGTGATTGGTCCTGATTTTTCTAGAGCTGTCAAAGGGGGAGAGCTGCTGGCTCACAGCAGCACTGGGTTGTGGCGGAGCCTGCAATATAGTGATAGGCTCCCTGCTTTCCAAGCTTTTCCATGGCAAAATAATAATATAAATCCTGATTTGCATTTCTTCTGTGTCTGGATAAAGGCTCTGCAAGTTTCTCCACACTCTTGCAATGTTACAGCAGGTCGCCTCCCCTGACCCTGTCCAAGATGTAGGCAGTTCAGGGTGTCTCTCTTAATTACTGTTTCCCTTGTACACTGTAAGGTTACTGTGCGTTTTTTAAAGATGAAACATAGCCTTTCCCCTCCAAACAGATATGGTGATAGGGCCCTCACAAATCACTGCGCGAGTCAGAACCCCCTGAGCAAGATCAAAGAGAAGCACCAAGGACCATCCCCATCTGTGGAGAGGGCCATCCCCTTCTCTTCTGGATTTTCTGAGACATGATAAAAAAAAATCGAAGACTATCATTCAGTGACAATGTTATGTAGATGTCCTATAAAGAACTGAGTGAATGATGAGTGGCAGTTCCACACTAAATGGGAGCAGTGGAAGCAAACCACACTCAAACATTCCTTCTGTTTTTGACTGCTTTCTTCATATTATACTTCATAGAAAGTGGGTTCTGAAGGGAGTAGAGATGTCCCTTGATGACCATAGATACAGATGAATCGGGAGGGGGAGAGAGGTTGGATAGTCCCTGTTTGCTCTGCCTCCAGCCACCACATATTTGAAGTCCTGTGAATGCACAGGAGCTTACAGGTCCATATCCTGGTCTGTACTGTGAACAATATATTTCCTAGGCACCTTTCAGACATTTTAATTGACACAGGTATGTGAGCATATGTCGGTGGGTGGGTGGAGCCTGTGTATATGTCAAGTTCCAGGTGCAATGCGAGGGGGTTAAGACAGTGACTTAACACACCCAGAAGCAAGAAAAGAATAGTTAAGAGCAGTGGTTCCCAGTTAGCTAATTACTGCGGGCCCCTATTTTTCAAAAGCCAAGCTATGGACCCCCTACGTTTTAAAATTTTGATATTTCTATGGTAATTATTGTTATGTGGATGGTGCCATAGTCTTCAGCACATTATGTGGATCCCCCTGGGCTCCACAGACCACTAATTGGGAACCACTGGTTAAGAGCATGCTGTATGGAAAAAAACCCCTACTATTGATGACTAAAAGGAAGTGAAATATAAATGGATGCTTTATAAAACGTTGCTTAATGGTCACATGGTAGAGCACTCGCCAGGATGCAGGTGGGTGACAATATTGAAATTTCCCTGTACGCCAGAGAAAAGGCTAAGCTGGAATTCTTTCTTTTGACTTTCTAGCTGTCTGTGTGAACAGAAAATATTGAGGAACACTCAGTCACTCAATCCCCCCCACATGTATTTTGAGGTGGTACAGTCCCAAGAGGATGTACCATCTTGTAATTCTTTTTTGAGGACTGGAAACCTTATTGTATACAATTTATGAACCATGGTTTGGATCCAAAGATGCGTTTCTAGGTACAGATGTTTACAGATGGAAGGGCTGTTCTGCATCTTGTACTCGAATGATGCATGAAAAGGTGAAATTAAATTCATACATGAAATTACCCTTGCACAATCTCTTACTTAACAAGAACTGCTAATACAAGTCGACCAGGGTTTGAACTTTTCAATTAACACTTGCCTGGACATTTGCAGGACAGTGCTAGAAGGTAATTTTTTGTTTCATTTGGTCATGTTTTTGGATCCAGACCAA
Organism: Podarcis liolepis; assembly: GCF_965112155.1. Lineage (NCBI taxonomy): Eukaryota > Metazoa > Chordata > Lepidosauria > Squamata > Lacertidae > Podarcis > Podarcis liolepis. The sequence goes on along the minus strand of NC_139555.1, from coordinate 82,486,454 downwards.
GTTCTTCTTGTCTTACCTCTAAGAGTATAGTTTCGACTGCTTGAAATATGTGTGTGTGTGTGTGTGTGTGTGTGTGTGTGTGTGTATGTCTCTCTGTGTGTGCAAATACTGTAAAATTGTGACTGTCTTGTATAAAGTGTTGTTTTCTTTTCTGTTCATTGTACTTTATGTTAAATTTAGTCTTTTCTGTTGAATCTCCTTTGCTTGCACCTAAACTTTATGTTGATTTTGCTTCATTTTTTTTCATTTCCCATGCTGTTCAGTTTTTGGATGCCAGGAGAACAAAGGTTTGTTCACTCTTTGCAGTCAATTTGTTTGGAAAGTGCAGTATTGCTTAATGTGTGATCTTTTATATGCTTGCTATAGATACAGTAATCTGACTTCCTAAACTAACTGGATCATAGTTTTCATTAGCAGTGTCATCTAACATTTTAATTCCTTTATTTTCATACCAAGTGATTAGCACTAATAACTTACACAATTGCTCTGTACGAAGAAGCAGACTTTATGTCTAAGAAAACCCTGAAAACTGAATATTCAGGCTCAGCAGATGCAGTGTTTGCTAGCGGAAGTCTCACTCTTTGACATCTACATCCTTTACTTACTGCCTTTTTTCACTTCCTTGTCTTAGGATTTGTTCTTCACTATTACTGGTACCTGTAACTGGCACTGTCTTTGTGTGTTTGCATCCATCTTTTCATGATTTCTAACAGCAGTCAAGGAGGTCCATTGCAAAATAACATCACTTGCACACCGCTAGATTTTCACCACTAGTTTTATTAATGATTGTGGCATTGCATTTTTTGTAGATCCGTTGAATAAATCCTCACTCGGATATTCCTTTTGCCTTGCAGCACCTTCAGCTAACTATTCAGGCACTCCAAGATGAGCTTCGGACCCAGAGAGACCTTAACCATCTCCTTCAACAAGAAAGTGGAAACCGTGGTGCTGAGCATTTCACCATTGAGCTTACGGAGGAGAACTTTCGGAGGCTTCAAGCTGAGCACGACAGGCAGGCGAAAGAGCTGTTTCTCTTGAGGAAAACCTTGGAAGAAATGGAGCTGAGAATTGAAACCCAGAAGCAGACCCTGAATGCCAGAGATGAATCCATCAAAAAGCTCTTAGAAATGTTGCAGAGCAAAGGCTTGCCGTCCAAAGGGATGGACGATGACAACGAACGGACGCGAAGGATGGCTGAGGCTGAATCTCAGGTTAATCATTTAGAGGTGATTTTAGACCAGAAAGAGAAGGAGAACATCCATCTTAGAGAGGTAAGCAAAGCATGTTCATTTCTAAGAGCACCCAATTAAGCATTTTTGGTGTGTCATCATTTGAAATTAAAACGTGAAGCAGCAAGTTGTTATCCCTCTTTGCTTGCCATGTCTTTCAGACAGTCCCAGTTCACAAGCCCTCCTTGTTGCACGGTGTACTAAATAGGTTGTTTTTCTTTGGCACCGATATTCAAGTCTATAGAAGCCAAGTTACATCATCAAAACAAGGGCTGGTTAATAAAATTCTAACAATACTAACATTTTTAATGTCGCCTAATGTAGTAGTTTTGTTATGGTTAATTCAGGTTGGAATGGTGGGGATTCTTTTTGTCCCTGTGTTGTAATTTTTGGTCAAATGCCGCCTATTGCCAGTGTGAAGATGCTGACTCCAATCCACTGAAGCACATGCAAAGCACCTGGAGGCAGAGCTGCACCCAGAACCCTTTTTAGAAAGCTCTGATTCTGCAAGTCAGCTTGGTGCAATGTTAAAAGAAGCTTCTGACATGTTCAAGTCCATCAACCACACTGGGATTGGAGAAGGGCATTTGTATCTAATGCTCATTTCCATTGCATGTGGTTCCTAACCCTAGTACCGAAGTCTGTGTGCTATGTTGGAAGTAGGGATGGAGGAGGGATCTGGTGAACCATGAACTGTTCTGATCTGAACTCACCTGATGTAGTTTTAAAGGTTTTTAGAGCCGTCTTTAACATTTCAGCACTGTCTTTCTACAATACATCATGGGAGCCAGGACACAATGGTTGTTAGTTGCCCTGGGACCAAAATGCTGGATACAAAATATTGCTAGCAAATAGTAGTTTGGGAAAGTGTTCTAAGTTTTACCCCAGTGGTTTTGGTGTAGGGTGATTTTCAATTATGTTTTACTCAAGAGTAGACCCATTGAAATCATTGCACCCAAATTAGATGCCCGTTCATTTCAGTGGGCCTAATCTGTGTACACCTTAGTTGAATGCCACCCATAGTCTCCTTATAGAACTGTGTTAAAGTGAGCAGACAGATGAATCAAAAACACTGGCATCGTGAGCGTTTGGATGATGCCAAAGAAATGTGTACATTTGCATTTAATGATGTGTATGTTGCCCCAGAGAAGAAAGCAAATTGAATGACGAAGCACTCAGTTTCTTGAATTTCCATTGCCTTTCATGTGAATAAATCACATTGCATATTCTTACCTCAGTTACACTCTTTTCAAAATGAAGACATTGCTGTTTCCCACAATCTTATCATTTGGACGGCTCCTCAGATGGTCATGGGTTGCTGGAGTAAGTTGCACCTACTGAAATATGCTATTATCCAAAATAAATCCTAGCATAGCTTGTTGGAATAGCAACTTTCCTTCCTACACACAAGGTACTGCAAGTCGTTTTTAAACCAGATTTTTTTGGGGGTGGGGGTGGGGCCTGTGGAAGGGGTTAAAAGTTTGGTGGTGGAAGTGGATGAGCTGCTGTTAAAAAAAGAAGAACCCTGCCTGTTCAACTATCAGTTCTTTTATGAGCACGTTTGAATGTCTGAATCGTGACCCTCATGAAGGATCCATATTCTGCACAGATCCAAATATGTACCCCCCACAGTGGTGGCCAGTGGGAGAATCACTCTTGCCATTTCGTTTTCATGGAATGTGTATGTGAATCGATAAAAGCCACAAAATAAATAACTCTACTGTCATAGCATACTCTCTCTGTGTGTTTAATAACAACAGCAGCAACAACCACCACCACAACAATTTCATGACTAACATGACCCAGTAGTTTCAGTGGGATTTAGTAATGACTCACTACAGTTAGATTCAGGTCCATTATCATTCACAGAATGTGCACAGTCACTGGTATACAAATGTTAAAAAGAGAGCTGGCTTGCAGGTGAACAAGGCATAAGGGTAGAGAACTGCGATACAAAAAACAATTTGGATTATTTTGTTGGTTACATTTCTCTCATCCTTCAGGGAGCTCAGAATGATTTCCTCATCTCACAACAACTCTGTGAGGTAGGTTGGACAGTTTGCTAAAGCCTTTCTCTAGCCCACCTAGTAAGCTTCATAGCTAAGTGGGGATCTCAGCCTGGGCTTCCCACATCCAAACCCAGCACTTGAAACGATTTAAACACAAACCACAGGATTTTCCGATGACAAAACCTAGGATGACTGACTTCTATTTCTAAAACACAGTTATCACATCTCCCTTCTGGGTTTTTTTGTTTTGTTTTTTTAATTGTCCATGAGTCTCAGAGAACCTTAGTGAATCTGGCGATATTTTTTTTTATCATGTGGAAATCTAGCACAGATGTTTGGTATTACTCTTTCTTAAACATAGTGACCACACATGCTTTGCCCTAAGTACCATTAAGTATTTTTTATTATTGCTATTAAAATCTTGCCTTCGGCAAAGTCCCACTAAATCTCTAGTAAAGTCTGATGTTAAAATTCCACCAAGTACTTTATATATACATATGCTCTCACACACTGTCTCTGTATATACTTTTTTTTTTTTACATATTTAATACATTCTTACTAAAATCAGAATCTGATGTCACAGTTATATGCAATTTTTAATCCAGGCCTCATATGAAAAAGTAAAAGGAGGACAGTGGTATGTGTTAGTATGTTCACGCGTGCATTTGTGTATCTGTCTATCTAAATAAATAAAAATATTCTTAAAATTAAAATTCGGAAAACTTTGCCTTCTGTCGTCCTTTGAAAATGATCAGCTTAAATGATGAAGGTTGATAACAGAGTTTAAGCTGCTGGCATAAATTATTTATTGCATGGTTTTTAGAAGTTATTAATGGAGCAAAGTTCCTTCTTCCACAGAACAGATGCTCTGCAGACAATTTGTGTTTACTGTAAATGCCTTTCACTGGAGCCAGTAGTAATTTACTAAGGAAATGTTTTATCGACACCAAGCATTGCTTCCCCCACCCCTCTTGAGAAGTTAGTTATACAGATTAACAGCCACTCTAAGTCCAGCCTCTTTATTAGATTCATTAGTGTCTCTTTTTTTTTCCTTTTCTTTTGGACAGGCTCAAAGTATTAAACTAATCAGTGGTAGAAGAATGTTCTCTCTCTCTCTCTCTCTCTCTCTCTCTCTCTCTCTCTCTCCTTCCCCACAAATATGTGTATGCAAGTTTTTTTATTTTTTAAAAGAAGGTGTATTTGCTGTAAATAGCATCCTATTAAATATATCCTCTGTAAGGCAATTATTTTTTTTGTTCAAATTCTGTGTGTATATTAAAATCTGATATTTTAAAGTGACAGTGGAGGAAGTTTTTGTAATCTTGGCAAGCACCCCAGAGAAAGGAGTTAGGGGGAGGTTTGTCCCAGCTGTAGTTAAAGAGAACAGTAATTACCTTCAAGGCTGGCCCAAGACATTTTGCTGCCTGGAGCTGTTCGAAGTAAAGGTCTGTAGGACTCAAGGCTGGTCAAGTTATTTGGGCAAACGAGGCGGCATTCCGCGAGTGCTTCTTCCCTGACCTGCCTTGAAATAAACAATAAGTTACTCTTACTAATAACGAAGTAACAACTTGCTGCCTTTTCACGTCAATCTCAAATTAGCTGCGTCAGGTGGCAGCTCCAGTCAGCCTGCTTACACTATTCCTAATTGTGTTCTTGTGAAGGTTGCATCGGTTCCCATAATGAATGTGAAAAATGGCAACTTTAGCAACTGATGATATAAAGGTAAGAATGTAAGAAAAGCCTGCTGGAACATCTAGTCTGGTGTCCTGTTCTCATAGTGACCAACCAGGTGCCTATGGGAAGCCTGTAAGCAGGAACTGGTGCAACATCATTCTTCCCTCCAGCAATAGTACAGTGGTACCTCGGGTTAAGTACTTAATTCGTTCTGGAGGTCCGTTCTTAACCTGAAACTGTTCTTAACCTGAAGCACCACTTTAGCTAATGGGGCCTCCTGCTGCCGCCGCACCGCCAGAGCCCGATTTCTGTTCTTATCCTGAAGCAAAGTTCTTAACCTGAAGCACTATTTCTGGCATAGTGGAGTGTGTAACCTGAAGCATATGTAACCTGAAGCATATGTAACCCGAAGCGTATGTAACCCGAGGTACCACTGTATTCAGAAGTACTTTGCTTCTGACTGTGGAGCCAGAGCATAGTCAGTGTGGCCATGTTCCTTGCAGTTACCCATATTCTTCCAGTTCCATGAACAAAAAAAAGGCAAAACAACCCCCCCCCAAACAGATAGTGGGCACAATCCAGGCAAATTAAGCATTAGAATCAATAGGGATTTAAAGCGTTTAACTCTGCCTTTGCTTGTGCTCAACATTTGTTTTAATGTACCTGCACGCCACTTTGTGATTCCCTCTACTACAGAAAATGCTTTGTGCTACGGATCGTCTGGTTTACATGTGTTTTTGTATGACTTATGAATCAATTAGGATGCAAATTTGAATGATGAGGATGCCTTCATCCCAAATTCTTCTCTGGATTATGAACAAGTGTGGCTTTTACAAAATATCAATGCGGAAAGAGAGAGAGGCAGAGAGGATAAATTATAGTTACATACAAAGGAAAAAAATATCAATCTCAGCCTGTAATAGGTATTTAATTCCCCCCCCCCATTTGTGCTGCAGTATCAGCCTAAAAGATAATCAGAATCAGATTAAGGGGCTAAATCTCTTCAGATTTACCTGAAAGGAAATCTTATTGAAACTCAGTGGGAATTTCTTCTAAGTAGACATTCAGAGGGTTATATTATTAATATGCTATTAATTACATGCTAGTTTCAGAAAGTTTTAGTACACTAGAGTTCAAGAAATGGGAATTGAGCCCTGTATAGTAACTTGCTCACTACATTTTTGACTCATAATAAGAGCAAGTATTAATAATTACATTTTGCATTTATATAGCATTTTATGGTGCTATCACATATGGTGCTATCACATCAGCCCACTACTTATTTTGAAAGGCCCAATTTGTTGTAGGACCAAATTGCTTCTCCCATATTGCAAATGTATTGAGGCCAAGATATTGTGGTCTGACCACTCCATGGGCTCATGGCTGAGTTGAGATTTGAAAGAGGGAATTCTTCATCTCTTATTCCAGGGGTCTGCAACCCGCGGCTCCGGAGCCACATGTGGCTCTTTTACACCTTTGCTGCGGCTCCGGGGCGGATACTAGCGAGGGGAGGAGGCGCATTGTGCGCCCCGACACTCCCCACTGTGGCGGGCGCTGTACTGGCTGTGACGTCGCATGGGGGCGGTGCGTGCGTTAGTCACGCACCGTCCCGACGTCACCTTCCCGCCCGCTGTCAGATCACGGCTCCGGAGATATATTTGTTTTAAATGTCGCAATGGTTTTGAGGCTCCCAGGCTTTTTTTCCCTTCGGAAACTGGTCCAAGTGGCTCTTTTTGTCTTAAAGGTTGCAGACCCCTGTCTTATTCTTAACCCACCACATTACATCCTCTGAATAATTACATTTCTCCTTTTAATGGGTGGGCCCAAACAGGTTGAAGCTGAGGCCAAACAGATTAGTTGGTCTTGGTGAGAAACTATTGGACTCAGGAAGGGGCTGTTTCGCCTGGGATTTCCAGAGGGCATAACAGGCAACATAAAGTAACTAGAAGAACATGGGCCTTTCCTGTGGGAGGTGAACACATCAGTTTCCAGAAGTGGAATTGTTAAAATGATACCCAGAGAGGAGGAACCTGTGTCCCTGCAGATGTTGCTGGACTACAGCTGCCATCATTCCTGGATATCTACCATGTTGTCTGGAACTGATTGGGGTTGGAATTTCCTTAGGCTGTGGAATGATAATCATACTAAGGCCTGAATTTAGTTGTCTGGTGTCTGTAAAACCTGTATCTGTCAGGAAGAGCTGCCCTGGATGACTTCTCAATGTCAGTAGACACTACTTTTTTGGAGGGGGGCTATGTATTTTATTGCTTTGTTTTTAAAATGTTATTTTATCTTGAGGTTTGACATGAGAAGACACCTATAAATGTTTAAAATAAAAATAAATAGTGGGATACTTCTGTATAATTTATTTCACAGATGGCTAAACGTGTCCTTTTTATTCCTGGGTCTTTTGAGGCAATTGTTTCAACACTGACAGCCAGCTAAAAACACCTAATAAAGCCTGCCATTGTGCTAGGTTATCTATGGAAACAAGTGCAGTGCTGAACATTTCTCCTGCTTTCCCACCACCACATCAGTGCTCTTCCGCAATTAATGAATGATGAAATTGCATTTGAAAGTTATAGGTGAGGCACAGAATTTCTCTTGTGCTTACTTTACTTGGAGGTGTTTGAGCATTTTTGGTATGCGTGTCCTTTGATTCTAGAAATGATTTCTGTTGGTAATTGACTTCCCATTTTTAATTAAACCAAAACCTTTCCACTCTTCCCTTAATATGGTCCTCATAACTTGTTTTTAACCCTCTAAGTCCAACGTAGCCAAAAGGATTGAAGTGGATTATATCCCATTATTTCAGGTTCACTAGCTTGTTGGTTGGGTTTGAAGGACTAATGAGGCATTAAGGAACTATATAATGATGATCACTAGCACACACAACATCTTCTTTATCCACTTCAGTTCTCTTTGTTGTTGTATGGGGTTTGGGGTGAATTAGCTCCTGCTGATTTTCATGTTGAAATTCACCAATGTACTATAGAAGAACAATCTGAAGGTTCTCAGCTCTGTGAAATTAGCAAAGCCAAAGCTGTTTATCTAATCTCACTTATCAAAATGCAGTGGCGATGTCAAAAATCCAAATCAGGTGAGTGCTAACTACTGAGAAGTTCTGTTGCTGTTTGACTGCCTACCAAGGGGATATTCTGAATAGGGATACTGCGTTTCAGAGCTTGGGGATATTGCTGCATATTTGTTGCTAAGGAAGGCAAGAGAAGAGCCTGTCGTAATATGAAAATGCATTTTGTAAACACTTTTTTATATGCAACTGATCTTTCAAACATAGTAACTTAGATCAGCTTTGCATGCTTAACAGTTCACCCATGAGCATGCTTGCTCAGAAGTGTATGGTCTGAGTTCAGTGGGAATTACTGCCTTCCCACGGTGGGGTGATCTCCGGTTGCTCGATCCCAGCTCCTGCCAACCTTGCAGTTCGAAAGCACACCAAAAAGTGCTTAGTAGATAAATAGGTACTGCTCTGGCAGGAAGGTAAATGGCATTTCCGTGCGCTGCTCTGGTTTCGCCAGAAGCGGCTTAGTCATGCTGGCCACATAACCCAGAAAAACTGTCTGTGGACAAACGCCAGCTCCCTCGGACTGTAAAATGAGGTGAGCGCTGTAACCCCAGAGTCATCTGCAACTGGACTTAACTGTCAGGGATCCTTTACCTTTACCTTGAGGTTTGTTTAGGATTGTGGTATGCATGTCAAATTGTGCCATTACCATTACTGGTCTGAGGCTATTAGCTGTGTGACTGTTTCCTAAAGACTGTCCTGTTTTCAGGGTTAATAGAACCCTGCCTTAATTATAACTATCAGAAGAAGGAGCTAAATTCTTCCCTGACAAACCCCATATTGTAAGGTGTCTGAAACACACCCTAAGCCCTACTGTGTATACGTGGGCAAAATTTAATGTTTTGGCAGCTTAATTATTATTTTTTGACCAAGCAGATATTTCCTCATCAAAAATCTTCAAAGAAGTTGCTACTATTCCTTTGGATTCTTATAGTTAAGAAGCACTGAAGAGTAGAACAGTCTTTAGAAAACATTCATGTAGCTAATAACCACAGAACAGTGGCCTTCCACTGCAGAACATATTCCCAATAGCTAGGATTGTGGTTTGACCAAGCAGCTCAACCCATTAAGATTTATCTTCTTTGTGGTCACTTTGTTGGCTTTATTACTTTTTAGAGACAAAGGTTAAATTGATCTAAGAGTAAATAACTACGCATGCAGCATAGATTATATTAATTGTATGGATACAAATATGTGTGGCTACAACTATATATTTTCACTAGATGGCACTATTGAATGTGAATTGTCAAATTTTGCCCTCTTGTGACTGAGCAGTGAGATATGGATAAACAGCAATATGCTGTTTCTAACTGCTACTAGCATGTTAAACCATTAAGTGGATTTTTTCACAAAGGTCTTTGGCAACAGTTTGGTACAATTGTAAACAAACTGTTTTCCTGGCTGCAAAAGAAATAATCAATTGTTATCTTGCTTAATAAAAAACAACTGTCTCTTATTCTTTCATAGTTACCTAATATTGTATCATTGATGCCTACTGTTTTGAGAATATTTAACAGAAATATTAGCTAGGCTTTTGGTACTGAAGCAAAATTGCTATGTGAAATCTAAATATGCAAACATTTAAATGAAAGTTACAGCCGCAATGTGTTTGTTAGTCAGTATTTTGCTTTAACAGAGGAACAGCTTTGCTATCCACTGGGACATGCCACTAAGTACTGTAGCTCTTACTCCCATGTTAGTGTACAGAGGGACACAAGAGACCAGTTTATTAGGCAAACTCAATTTAAGCGTTCTCAATTTTGAGAAGAGACTTAATGTGCAAAAGCTCTCCCCGCCCCACTACATTCAACCAAAGTTGTAATGCCAGTAGATTAAGAAATCAACCAGATGGCACATGAACATCACAGAGAATAAGCGTACAGCAAAGTTTCTTTGAAACCAGTGGAATTTACCACAGAGTAAGCATTCATAGGAGTGAGCTTCACAGTGATAAAAGAAATGCCCGCTTTTAAATCATCGGTCTTTTCTGCTGTAAATGGAGATGAACTTGGAAATAATGACCATCTTCTCCATTTCCAGTTGAGAATACTACTTCGGGAATAGTGGCAAAAAAATTCTTAAATTCTATCATGCACAAAATAGTCCCCCCTGATTTATTTGATGGAATCAACAGTACTTAAAAGCAAGCATATGAAAGCCTTACATGCCCTTGCAACACCGGGGTGATTGATTGTGGATTTCATTGCCTGTCTGATCACATTTTCTACCAGGCAACGAAAGCACATGAGACTGGCTAGTAATAAAACCAAATGGATAATTGAATTCCAGTATTTGCGATGCATTGGTTGTAAATTTTTATGATGTAACTGGAATACAAAATGAAAATGAGCAGTAAACCAAAAAACGGGACCACTAGATCTCTCTCACTCCCTACACACACACACACACACACACACACGATTAAGAATGTTCCAAGATCTCTCCTTTCAAAAGTAATACCGTATAAATATTTCTTCTTCTTCAGAGGTTTCTTTCTTTTCTGTTCTATGCAATAACCCTGTTTGTTGAACCAGTGAATATGGCAGCACTCAAGGGCTGTGTCCAGCAGGCATTTCCAGAGCATGGACTAGGTGTGTATAGGTATGATAGTGACATTCAGCCCAAGTCTTGCTTTATTAAAGCCATCTATCCAGAGGTGATGTTTGGGTGGGGTTTCTAGGTAAATGGCTCCATATAGGTAACAGTACAGAATCAAAAGAATATAGTATTTCCTTTTCCAACAGATAATTGGTGGTGAGGGACAGATAACACGGATAACCCCAGCCTTTGTTAACTGAAAACCCACTGTTAACTGAATTCGCTGCCCCTTCAAAGCTTGTGCAGTAAAGAATGAACAAACCGCTTGCAAAATGGGCGGTGGTGCGAGCTGAGTCAGTAACAATTTGTACCTTCTTGTCAGGATTTTGAGAGCAAGATGATTGCTGAGCAGTGCAAATAAGATCAGAAGAGGTTAAAAAGGTTTTTCAAATGCAGAAGAGTCCATTTAAACCAGCACGGAAATTATGCAGACGAACCCCTTGGGATCTGAGAAGCTTGTGAGCATTCCATATCAGCCTTCTCCTCCTCTGGTGCTTAGGTTGCTGCTATACTGTAGTAGCATCAACACCGTGCCTCTCAAAGAGCAACATAATGTGCAGTTGTTTGGGGAAAGCAAAGAATATACTTCAGTGCTTACTGTCTGAGGTGTTCTTGAAGTTTTGGCAAGAAAGTACTATATAAACATAAGTACTGAATTTATTTTTACAGTAATTTCTGTAAACTGTTAAAACATAGGCACATCAATGGGTGCAGGAGAGCTGTAAAATTGCATTACAGTGAACTCTTCGCTCCAGGTTTTTCTTCATCTATCTGAGCCCAAAAGAAATGACAACATTCTCCCCCCCTTTCTTTTCCAAATCTTCAGCGGATTTAGGAAGCAGGGTGTTGTATGTCTTAAACTTTGTTGGCTTCAGAAACCTCATCTAAAATGACTAATGCTCCCATAGTGATTTTAGCGATCTGTATTCATTTACACTGTAAAATGCTTTTAGAAAGCTGTGCTCTTGGAAGAGAAGTAGCTGGAACGCGTTTAAAAACAAAAAATAAAGCCACATTGTTTTTGATGTACTACTCAGAGCTGTGTGATAAAACCCCCAGATAGGCATTTGCAGAATTTAAGCTGAAAGTCTAAATAATCTTGTTAGAAACATATGATTTCTACATGCCGTGACACTAATGGGATGGAATATATGCAAAATGTATAGAGAGTTTGGGCTTCAGATTTTTGTGATGTAAAGCCAGCCTAGGTCATGTTGTTGCAAGGTAGCAAAAGACCTGAAAACAAATGAGCCAGATGAGAACCCAAACTGCCAGTTTTGCTCTTAGCTTCCAACATAAAGATTTCTTGGCCTGATTGCTGCATATTCAAATATGTTTGGCAGTATTTCTAAAAAACACTGCTTTACTATACTTAGCATTTACAGTACTGGACTTTGTCTTTAATACAGGAAGCCCCTCCGGGATTCTGTAATGTGCTAAAAAAGATCTTGTCTAAAACTCATGAAAATAAATAACATCTAAATCTGGTTTGAATAAATGAGTAAAATGAACAAAAACCTCTTTTGTGTGTCCACGGCTTGTATGTACAGTTTATGTGTATGTTTATATATGTGTACATACTGGCATCCCTATAGCTATGGGGTGACATACATTATAAAACCCACAGTTCTGTATCAAGGGACTTTTTCATTCGTGTATCTATCTCTTTCTCTGAGTCAGAGGGGTTGATCACCTCTCCAACAATACGTTATGGGACCATAAATATTCCTATCTTAGCAGGCCCATCCATTTCTTTATCTGTTTGTTTGCACCGAGCTTTTCTTTGGTTTCCTTGATACAAATTGCTTTGTTTCCTACTTAATCTGGAAAGATGGCCATTCCAAAAAACAAAATAATTTTTACTCTCGTAGGTTTCCAGTATATAGCTCATTAAACTGAAATAAAGGTATTTCATGTTCTAATTCTTTTACATATGGATGATAGTTTAAATAGGCAATGAAGAGTCTCCTCCCAGGCCTAAAATTTTCTTGAAGCAACTATGTTCTGGGCATGTTTCAGGGGTGTTTGTTTGAAGAGTGTAACCAAACGAACCTACTGGGACGCTCTGGTTACTATGAACATAATGCAGTCACTTAAGCACTTAAATACCTCTGATATCAACAAGAGAGTTTAGCATGTCCTTAGGTCTCTCCGTTTGAAATTAGTGCAACTTAAGTGCTTTGTCTAGATCATGTTTTATGTTATGTTAGCAAGCACAAAAAATTACCTAAATGGGGAGAAATGTACAAATCCTTTTAAAAAGTACTTGGGCTGAACCTGCACAAGCATTTATTAACAGGGGAGCTGTTTCAGATTTTAAGGGTGGAGAATATTAAGAGCCAGCTAATAGATATGCTGAATGTCAAATCGTGAAATCCATTTATGCAGTGCTTGCTATTACCTTCTGTTGTAAAAACAAAACAAAACTTTATAGTAATTTGATAGGGCGGATGGGAACTCAATTCATGTTGGACTGCCTTGTTATTGAAAGCAGAATGCCAGATATTTCAGTGATACAGAGGTTTAAAAGATGACACACTCAAGAGACAGTAAGTTAGCCCCACTATGGATCCAAAATATACTTCCTGGCTGCCAGACATGCTCTCTTGTAAAGTGTGAGTACCAGGAGCTCTTGCTTTTGGGCGAATCAAATGTGATGTCAAATGGCTCACATACTAAGACCTGCCAGGGGAAGCTCTTCTTGCCATCCCATCAACGAGAGAAGCCCATGGTACAATAGGAATGGCAGCAAATAGAGGTGAAAGCAGAAACAGGAGCTGAAATTGCCAGTGTTTGCTTATTTATCTCATGTCCAAAAGGAAAATCAGGCCATCAAATAACCGTTGGAACTCACTGCTGTTACTGTTTTCAGTCTGCAAATGATTGCTTACTTTTCTCCTATATGCGTTGTGTTTCCTTTGCGTTTAAATGAATGGGGTGGGATTAAGGTAATCACAAGATAATTTGTGTGTAAATTTGCCATGGTCAATAGAGAGACAAATAACACAGTTATTCAAACTGCAGCAGAATGGAAACAGTGCTGCATGCAACAAATGCAGAGTAGAATCCACCCCCTCCAAGGGAGTTATGTTTTTAGCCAATACTGAAACATTACTAATGTCAATGCCAGCCTTACTTCTCGCACGGAGGGAACCGCCAGAAGGCCCTCGGTGCTGGACCTCCAGGCTGAATGATGGGGGCACCAGCACTTAGAATTGTGCTTCTACCATTCATTTTCTCCTCAGATCTGTGCTGTTCAGTAGACCTTTCTGACTCAGCATAATGTACCTATGTTTCTGTGGCTCTATGAAATACTAATTTCTACCAATCGTAGAGAGACATCATAACCTTGCATAAAATAGGAGGGGCTGGAATTACCTCCACTTCACTGCAAAGCTGGCAGAGGGTGATGGTTGTCCATATGCAACATCCACACACCACAGGAAAAATCATCACCACTAGAGGACACTACTCAAGTGTAAGCCTTTGACCAGCTGAAGAAGGTAATGTAGGTG